>NC_134355.1:103228174-103528174 GCF_048569485.1 Anomaloglossus baeobatrachus | reverse complement strand
CCCGCTACTTGGGCTACGTGATAGGCCAAGGAGTGATCAAACCCCAAATTAACAAGGTTGAGGCGATCCAGAAGTGGCCTAGACCCCTGACCACAAAGCAGGTTAGGGCCTTCCTGGGTATCGTGGGGTACTACAGGAGGTTTGTAAGAGATTTTGCGGGACTATCAGCCCCCTTGACGGACCTTCTCAAAGGCAAGAAGTCCGTCATGGTGCGCTGGACTCCGCAGGCCGAGGACTCCTTCCGGGCCCTGAAGGGGGTCCTGTGCGGACAACCCGTTCTGGTCAACCCTGATTTCCGGAAGGAGTTCATAGTACAGACTGACGCCTCTGAGGTCGGCCTGGGGGCAGTGCTGTCTCAGGTGGTTCAGGGGGAGGAACACCCCGTCACCTTCTTGAGTAGGAAGCTCACCCCTCCCGAGCGGAATTATAGCGTAGTGGAGAAGGAGTGCCTGGCGATTAAATGGGCCTTGGAGTCCCTACGCTATTACCTGCTGGGACGGCAGTTTCGCTTGGTGACTGATCACTCTCCGCTGGTCTGGATGAGGTCCGCCAAGGAACGGAATGCCCGGGTTACCCGGTGGTTCCTTTCTCTGCAGAACTTCCGGTTTACGGTTGAACACCGGGCCGGTAGGTTGCAGGTCAACGCCGATGCCTTGTCCCGCGGCCCGTGTTTGATGGCGGGAGTTCAACCCCGCACGCTTGAACTGAGGGGGGGGGTATGTGAGACTGTGACCGGGGTTGTCTATGACGGCCGGTATGTCTCGCCCCGGTTGTGCTCACTCCATGATAGAAAGTGAATCCACTCTAGGGTTAATGCTGTTTCCCTGCAGGCTGAAGGAAGGGTTAAATGGAAACAGGAACGAGGGGCAGGTGTGCCGGGTGTGAGGGAGTGATCACAACTCCCTGAGTCTCTGCTGGAGAGACATGTATATTGCTGTGGATTTTTGTTTGGAGATTAAACACCGTGTGCTGTGAACCTATATGCCTGGATCCCGTGTCTTCTGCTGCGCAGCCGACCGCGCTACCTCACATAATATAATAACGTATTACATGTTACCATCTATACCCACCAGCGTATCTTATCGCATTTATTCTTTCATGCCAGATACGGGCCTTGTGCAATATTGATTGGAGTGTCCCTGTTATATTTATTCATCATTATATAATTGGTTCCTGGCGGACATGTTTTTTACGCCTATGGCTTTTTAAGTGTTTTTATCCTGTGTCACTGTGTGTTTTCTAGTAATTCTTTCAGTGTGGAGACATGTGTCTCGTGTTTTGGTTATCTAATGACCTAATAAAATTTAATTTTCATCATTTAATACTGTGTGATCCCGCGTTTGGTATTCTTCTTTTTCTCTGTTTCCCAGCAATTTTTAACACACTATCCCGGCCTAGATGGCCTTCTGACCAGGGCACGAAAACTGTCTGCTCACTTCCGCCGTTCAACCGCCGCAGCTGAGCGACTTGCATCGCTCCAAAAGTCTTTCGGCCTGCCGGTTCATCGCCTGAAATGCGATGTGGCGACACGCTGGAATTCGACTCTCCACATGTTACAGCGACTGTGGCAGCACCGCCGAGCCCTGGTGCAATACGTCATGACGTATAGCCTGGGCCAACGAGATGCAGAGGTGGGGCAGATCACCCTGATGGAGTGGTCTCAGATCAAGAACCTATGCACCCTTCTGCACAGTTTCGACATGGCGAGGAATATGTTTAGCGCTGACAATGCCATTATCAGCATGACAATTCCAGTCATTTACATGCTGGAGCACACGCTAAACACTATTCGGAGTCAGGGGGTGGGACAACAGGAAGGGGAGGAACTACAGGAGGATTCATATGCGCAAGGGACAACAACATCACCAAGGTCCAGACGTTCATCATCACCAACGCGGCAGGCATGGGACCATGGGGGACAGGGATCAACAAGGGCGCATAGTAGCAGGCGAAATGTTGAGGAGGTGCAGGAGAACATGAAGAAATGGAGGACGAACTGTCCATGGACATGTAAGACTCAGCGGATGAGGGAGACCTTGGTCAAATTTCAGTTGAAAGAGGTTGGGGGGAGATGTCAGAGGAAGAAAGAACGGGTAGCACCTCTATGCCACAAACACAGCGTGGACTTGGTCCGCATGGCTGCGCAAGACACATGAGTGCCTTCTTGTTGCACTACCTCCAACATGACCCTCGTATTGTCAAAATTAGAAGTGATGATGACTACTGGCTTGCCACACTATTAGATCCCCGGTACAAGTCCAAATTTTGTGACATAATTCCAGCCATAGAAAGGGACGCACGTATGCAGGAGTATCAGCAGAAGCTGTTACTCGATCTTAGCTCGGCTTTTCCACCAAACAACCGTGCAGGTGCAGGGAGTGAATCTCCCAGTTGTAACTTGACAAACATGGGATGGTCTCGTCATCTTCAACAGTCTACCCGTACCAGTAGGACTGTATCTGGTGCTGGTAACAGCAATTTTATGGAATCTTTTCATAATTTTTTTAGACCCTCCTTTGCAAGGCCACCAGAGACAACAAGTCTGACACATAGTCAACGGCTGGAGAGGATGATACAGGAGTATCTCCAAATGAACATCGATGCCATGATGACTTTGCAAATGGAGCCTTGCTCATTTTGGGCTTCAAATCTAGAAAAATGGCCAGAGCTCTCCAGTTACGCCTTGGAGATTTTGTCGTGTCCAGCTGCCAGCGTTGTCTCTGAACGTGTCTTCAGTGCTGCTGGGTGTGTGCTGACAGATAAGCGCACGCGTCTGTCCAGTGACAATGTGGACAGACTAACGTTCATCAAAATGAACAAGTCATGGATCCACCAGGAATTTACTACCCCTGTGTCATCCTGGGGAGAGTAAATGCTTGTGGATTTGGAATGTGCTTGATGCAAATCTAGCTGTGAAGTGTACAACTAGGGCACAAGTGCTGCCACTGAATGGGTGTGTGTGGGGCACAATTTTTGGAAAAAGGGACACTCCGCTTGGAGTAACCCTTGCTTGCTGTGTTTTTTAAAAATGATCCAAGATGAACATCGCTGGGATCAGGAAAGAGTTTGCTACCTACCCCGGTGTCATCCTGGGGACGGTTAAGTATGGCGTATTTTTGAATGTGCTTGATGCAAATCTAGCTGTGAAGTGTACAACTAGGGCACAAGTGCTGCCACTGAATGGGTGGGTGTGCGTGGGGCACAATTTTTGGAAAAAAAGGGAGACTCCGCTTGGAGTAACCCTTGCTTGCTGTGTTTTTTAAAAGGAGCCAAGATGAACAAGTCATGGTTCAGCAAAGACTGTGCTACCTACCCCGGTGTCATCCTGGGGACGGTTAAGTATGGCGTATTTTTGAATGTGCTTGATGCAAATCTAGCTGTGAAGTGTACAACTAGGGCACAAGTGCTGCCACTGAATGGGTGGGTGTGTGTGGGGCACAATTTTTGGAAAAAAAGGGAGACTCCGCTTGGAGTAACCCTTGTTTGCTGTGTTTTTTAAAAGGAGCCAAGATGAACAAGTCATGGTTCAGCAAAGACTTTGCTACCTACCCCGGTGTCATCCTGGGGACGGTTAAGTATGGCGTATTTTTGAATGTGCTTGATGCAAATCTACCTGCCACTGAAGGGGTGTCTGTGTGGCCCAATTTTTGGAAAAAAGGGAGACTCTGTTTGGAGTCACCTTGCGGTGTTTTACATGATTTTAGAAGGGCATGCCATGCCTATATCTGTGTCTCGTCCTCTTTTTCCTCGTAACGCTGTTTTGTTTTCACATGAGAATTTGTCTTTGTCACTTTCCCATGTGTTTGTGTTGTGTTGTGAGTTGTTTGTCACCTTTTGGACACCTTTGAGGGTGTTTTCTAGGTGTTTTTATGTGTTTGTGATTGCCTGCCATTGTTTCCTATGCAGTTCGAGTTCAGTTCGTCGAACGTTCGACGAACCGAACTAGAACGGGAGCTCCGTTCGGCGAAGCGACCTCGAGCCGAACCGCGACCGGTTCGCTCATCTCTAGTTACGGGTCCTGGTTCTCCGGTGTTGCTAACAGCTTAGCCAATCAAAATCCTAGGAACACTTTGCACTTTACCCTCCAGGAAATAGGGCCGCCCACATGGGGGGTTGGTGAGGGGAAAGTGAAGGAAGTGACAGTTGAGCTAGAGAGTTGAGCTGAAGAGGAGAAAGGAAGTGGCTCTTGTGAGGAGAGGCCACGGAGCAAGGCTCCTGTAGTACTAGGTGGCAGACGTTTGTCTGGGCCTGGTAGTAGCTGGAACCCCGGTCGCAGGGGGTAGTGTCAAGGGGCACGGCCAGCCGAGGAGGGCAGCCGGCGGCCTTGAGCTATCACCGGGCAGGGGCCAGGGCACGACAGGGTACGTGGACCCCAGGCCAGAAAGTAGCTTCACGCGTTCTGGTAATTTACCCGACGGGGGTGAAGACTTCAAGATTCATCCCCAACCCTCTCCAAAATCGGGGTACTAGCGCACCGATGGGATAAGACTTTTCCAATACAGTCCAAAGAAATTCTACGCATGAACCCTGAGAGCAAGCTCACTTAGTTAACCATACAGGTGAGCGGGACCCGAAGAGTTTTATACCCACGGGACCAACAGAGACAGAGGTGCCAAGGACAGGGCCACAGGCTAACAGCAACACCAAGGGCATAGACCCAATCGTGCTCCCTACAAACTGCAGTGGTGCTCAGAATTCTGGTTTACAAGCTGTCGGTGTTATTTCCTGGACTGAGTGAGTACACTGAAAACCCTGTTCCTATCCCTCACGGCACCCGAGCACCAACCATCCAACGGGCCCCGGGACACAAACCCCCTACCTACGGAGGGGTTAAACATCAGGCTGCACACCATCGTCACCGGGCTCCCCAACGGCAGCGGTGGTCCCTCACATTACCAAACACCAATGGTGGCATCACAAACTTTTCGTTCCCCCTGTAAATAATATCCCCCCCTCTTTTATTCTGAGTGGCCGCGCGACCCCCGGGTCCGGAGACTCCTCGAGCCACCGCGGATCTGGATCCGAGCAGCCAGGCTGCTGACACGGGGGCGGCACAACCGCACCTGCGGTAGAAAAAGGCA
Organism: Anomaloglossus baeobatrachus; assembly: GCF_048569485.1. Lineage (NCBI taxonomy): Eukaryota > Metazoa > Chordata > Amphibia > Anura > Aromobatidae > Anomaloglossus > Anomaloglossus baeobatrachus. Next base: position 103,523,093 of record NC_134355.1, on the reverse strand, counting down.
GCAAACTGCACCCGAAATCCGCATGCGGTTTTACCGCGGTTTGCTGTGGTTTTGCTCACCTGTCCCAGCTCCTACTGTCCGTGGTGCTGAAGTCTCCCGCGATGCTGTGTCCAGGTGCGGCTGTCTTCGGCGCTCTGCTACTTACGGCCGGGTCGGCTGTGCAGTGCATAACTGCATATGCCTGAGCCAGCCTGTAAGCAGGAGACCAGTGTCCAGAGGCAGCCTCGCTGGAAAAGGTGAGTATAAGATCAGTGGTGACTCAGTCAGATGATGTGCAGTGACAACTGGAGTCCTCCACCTGGAGTCCTCCACCTGTCACTGCAAAGCATGAGTGAAATCACTGCTGATCTCGCGCGGCTCACTTCACTTTCGGACTGACCCTCACAGTGAGCAGTCATGGTCTATGGCGCTCACTGTGTCAGGTGTAGCAGAGCTGGAAGCATCATGGGACATCGTGTGGATTACATCGTACCTGGACGGCTGTTATTGGTGGGGTTAATAAAGTGGTAAAAGAGGGGGCTTTTTGTCTTTTATTTCAAATAAAGGATTTTTGTGGTGTCTGTGATCATTTACTTTCACTTACAGTTTAGTGATGGGGGGTGTCTCATAGACGCCTGCCATCACTAAACTAGGACTTAGTGGCAGCTGTCAGCTGCTGCTATTTCCTTATTAATCCGATTGCCACTGCATCAGGGCAACGGGAAGTGCTGAGAATGTCGCATTTAATGGATGCGGCAATTCCGGGTGGCTGCTGGCTGGTATTTTTAGGCTAGGGGCTCCCTAGTCTGAGAATACCAGCTCCAAGCTATGAGGCTTTATCCTGGATGGTTATCAAAATTGGGGGGACCGCACTCCGTTTTTTTAAAATTATTTATTTATTTATTTTACGCTGCTATAGACCCGCTCACCGGCATCTGTGATTGGTTGCAGTCAGACAGCTGTCACTCAGCGTAGGGGTGGGTCTGACTTCAACCAATCACAACCACCAGGGAGCAGGCATGGCGGGAAAATGTTATGAGACTAATGAGCAGCCGGCTGCCGCGGGAGCAGTGTGACAGCCGACTGGTGATCGGTGAGTATGTAGCGCTTGCTCCTACACCTTTGCGCCAGATTGTGTTCCCCATAAACTTTATATGGGGAGCAGCATTTGGCCAGATACCGGGGATCAATCCTCCGCCGACCCAGAGTCAGCGGGTGATTGATCTGCCAGCCCTCCAAATGGCTGGAACCTGCGGAAATTAAGTGACATGCACATTAATTCCGCAGCAAAATCCGCAGGGACAAAAAAATGCAGTGTGTGCATAGCATTTTTCAATCCACTCACAGCAAAAAAGGGCAACCAGTCCAGTTAGCCCAGGCCAACACATCTAATGCACAAACAGGATGCAGACAAGCCTCTCAACATGATGGACACTTCACAGGTGCAAGGTAAATTGCACACCAGTGGCGCGCATAGGGCACTGTTCACACTTGTATGCGCATGGTGTCCAGCCAGCAACCTATTACCACGCCCTTACTATTAGATTAGGCGGGTTACCCGGACACTACTCACTGCAGCACGCAAGGGACAGAAATTCCACTATGCACGGCCGTATTAAGAGGCCCGGCTGCACCCCGCATAGTCAAAGTGCAAAAAATACATATAAAATATATGTGAGGTATTAGTTTGTAAATTGGCCAATGTACGTAAGCCCACAATCCTCATCACGGATCCTCACGCTTGCGGGTCCCTACACTGATAAATATCAAAAATAGCAACAAAAAGAGGAGCTAAAAACTCCCCCAAAAATGTATTATAAAATGTACTCACAGCAAAAAAGGGCAACCAGTCCAGTTAGCCCAGGCCAACACATCTAATGCACAAACAGGATGCAGACAAGCCTCTCAACATGATGGACACTTCACAGGTGCAAGGTAAATTGCACACCAGTGGCGCGCATAGGGCACTGTTCACACTTGTATGCGCATGGTGTCCAGCCAGCAACCTATTACCACGCCCTTACTATTAGATTAGGCGGGTTACCCGGACACTACTCACTGCAGCACGCAAGGGACAGAAATTCCACTATGCACGGCCGTATTAAGAGGCCCGGCTGCACCCCGCATAGCATTTTTCAATCCCCATAGATTTTGCTGGAGAAGGACTGAAGAAATGTAATAAACATTTTCTGCAGCATTCCTTCAGCGAATTCCATTGCAATTCCACGGGTTAATCCGCAGCGTGCGCACAGGGCCTAAAAGACAGCATGAGGTAGGGGTAGAAATACAGAGTTCAGGGATGTGTCCATTATTAGACTGTGTGCTGTTGTTTTAAAACAATCAATGTTTTCTCACCAGGAGATAATCACTGCTAGAACTACAGCTCACATGAGGTCTGGTCTGACATTGCCCCTAGCACTGATAAGCAGCTCACTGTCAATACACACTGTACATAGAGAGCTGATTTCTGCTTCATGCTACACTTAAGAGCTCTGATTGTGTCACCACTGCTACATCCAGTAAACTAAATGATACATCGATGGAATCAGGGTCTCTGTCTCTACATTATGCTGCTCTCAGATGAGGTAGCAAAAACCTGGTGACAGATTTCCTTTAAATATTTTTTAAACAATATACAAAGATTATTATAAATCATATCATCTCCTATCCACGAGGAAGCAACACTAAAGGAACCCAATTTAAAAATGTGTATGACTTTGGCATGGGTATGTTTTTGGTGTTTTTGGTAAGCCCACAAGGGCAAGGCCCTCTCCCCTTTCTACCAGTCTATCTATTGTAATTTCTATATGTATTTTGTATGTAACCCCTTCTAATGTGCAGCACCATGGAATCAGTGGTGCTCTATAAAGAAATAATAATAATAACTAACTAGGACAACCGGCGGTAAATCCTAAAGCAAAATCACCAGTGAGAACCCACTTGAGAAGCACTGAAATGTAGATCATGGCTTATGATAAGTAAAATCTCTGCCCATAACAAGTGCTTATCCACAATAGGAATAGTTGATTGGCTTTTGTTTAAGATCCTTACGCCACGACCAATAAAAACTGCATGGGGAAGAACATATATGACTAGAGATGAGAGAACCCATTGAAGTTTGGGTTCAGTGGGTTTAGAGAAAGTTCTGTTCACTACTCAGAGTTTACCAGAGCCCCATTGGAATTCATTGATTGGGCAGTTCTGCTCTCCACTCACATACAGCCAGCCATAAACAGATCACTTATGGGGGAGGGAGGGCAGGTTTTTTCATTTTATTTTTGTACACATTACATTCAATTAGGCTAGTGTCACACTTGCAAGTGCCTTGCGTGTATCTCGTGTGAGTTTCGTGGTGCATTACCTGTCACGGACTCACACTCTCCTCACCGGAGTGGGTCGGTTGCATGCATCTCTATGTAGCCAACCCGCTCCTGTGAGGACAGTGTGAGTCCGTGACGGGTGATGCACCATGAAACTTGCGCGAGATACACGCGAAGCAATCACAAGTCTGACACCGGCCTAATGCTGATTTTGCCCCCCAGTGCGAGCCGTTCAAGCACTGAAAGGTGAACTTTGGTGAACTTTACTGTTCTGGTTTACTCATTTCTACATATGATCATTCATTTCCTTTATAGTCTGCACACTGTCAGCAGCACATCTCAAAGATATGCTGCTGGCAATGATTATCTTTGGGCTATCATAAAGAATGCACTTAGCTGATAAATGAGCATTGTGCTAACAACACAAAAGAATGGCACTCCTGGTAACATAACACAAGCCCTTTTCTGGCTTCAAGGAACATCACATGATTATCAGACACCATTATAACATATGGGACACACACATGGATTGAATGTGTGAATAAGCAGACACGCCTTAATGAATCTCTGAGTAGGGGTTCAGTTCCACTCGGTATACTAGTGTATAGTTTCCGATGCGAGTGTGACACCCTGGACTAGCCAGGTAGTCACAGATAGCGCCCCGCACAACACCAGTCCCACACAGGTAACATCAGCCAAACACATAAACGCTAGTCACCTCCCTCAGTGCTTAATGGACACACCAGGGGGCGGAGCCAGGCAGTTAGCACGCCCATCGAGGAGTTCAGAGGGCCTGAGGCAGGAAACAGTCGTCAGTTGTCAGAGAGTTGAGAGGAGTGGAGTGGAAGCAGGCCTGTGTAGCAGGTCTGCAGGAGACTGACAGGTGTGAGGGTGGTAGCCCACACACCTTGGCTAGGAGGCAGATGGTGGCCTAGCCTGCAGGAGCCGGGAAGACGGCTCAGTGGAACCGTGGTGCACTGGGACAGGTTAGTGGCCCACCGGTACCGACCCGGGGAACCGACTGGAAACCGGAGCACACAGGGGGGTACGCAGACCCTGAAACGAGGTCCAGAAGCCACTGGACTGAGTTAATTCACTGATTGAGCTCTGGACTATAGGTCCTTTCCCACCCAAGTCCCGACTGAAGACAACAGCCCACCGAGGGGGATAGAAAGCCACCGCACAGGCAGAGAGATCCCACGGGCCAGCGTCTGCGGGCAAACGGGCTTTCCCGACATACCTACAGCCGGGGAGCGGACTCCCGTCGCTGAAGCGCAGGCAGTCTACATATACACTACACAGTGCAGGAGAAAGGCAAAGACCACCGAACTGGGTGGGGGACCAGATGCAGCCGGCTGCGGGCACTGACCACCATCAACTTTGTTTACCAGAGACTTGTGTGTGTCAATAACAGCGAGTACCACAGTGCCATCCAGCCGTGCACCGCCCTGCACCGCCCAGCTACTTCTTCCCAACGGGTCCCGGGGCCATCATCCCTGCCCACGGAGGGGTTAACATCTTGCTGCATAACCATCTCCCCTGGGTGCCCCGTAACTGCAGCGGTGGTGTCTACACCTTCACCACATCCCGTGGGTGGCATCACAAACTCAAACACGGCTCCGGCTGTACACCTATGTACAACCCCCCTACGTAGCGCCAGCATGCTTTCAGAGCGAAGTGACCCCATGTCCGGAGGCGCTCGAGCCACCCACCAACGAGTCTGGATCCGAACGGCTTGGCTGCAGCCGAGCGCGGGGTGGTACACGATAGCATTGGAAGCAATATGCTAATGACCCCCTGATGCGAGTTTCAGCCGAGGGTCATGCGACAGTGATGCGATCTTGTGATCGTATCAAAGCTGCGCAGAAGAGGAGGAAGCACTTTCTCCCCATCTCCTTCGCTGCCTTTCTCTGAGTATATCGCACTGCACTCGGATTACATGTGAGTACAGTGCAATGTTTAACACACTCCCATAGACTTGTATGGTGGGGTGTGAGCCGAGTCTCACTGCCAAACGCAGCATGCTGTGATCCATTCCGCATGCCGCTATAGCATGAGAAATCAATCACAGATGAACACTGCCCCATAGTTTTGTACTAGAGTGAGAGCAATCTGATGTGCAAACGCAAGTAGAACCAAACCCTACTACAGGTATCAGTGTCACCATCTTACAGCACCTAAGAAATAGTCCAGTTAGAATTACCTATAAAGCTGAGTTGGGGAAGGTTATTGACAAGTCTGAGAGTAGATCTCGGTCACGTTTGTCTTAAGTTGTTTACTAAGATTCTAGAACAAAGGGTGCTTTACACGCTGCGACATCACTAATGATATATCGTCGGGGTCACAGTGTTTGTGACGCACATCCGGCGTCGTTAGCAACATCGCAGTATGTAACACCTCTGAGCGACCTAAAACGATTGCAAAAGAGGTAAAAATTGTTGGTATTGGAGAGGTTGCTCCAACACCAAAAATCGTTGGCAGGTGAGTAACGAGGTTGTTTGTCGTTCCTGTGGCAGGACACATCGCTATGTGTGACACCGCAGGAACGAGGAAACTCACCAAACCTGCGTCCCGCCGGCAATGAGGAAAGAAGGAGGTGGGCGGGAGGTTCGTCCTGCTCATCTCCGCCCCTCCTCTGCTATTGGGAGGCCACTTAGTAACGTCGCTATGACGCCAAATGAACCACATCCTTAGAAAGAAGGCGGTTCGCCGGTCACAGTGACGTCGCTAGGCAGGTAAGTAGTGTGACGGGTGTAAGCGATGTTGTGATCCACGGGCAGCGATTTGCCCGTGTCGCACAACCGACGGGGGCGGGTACGCTCGCTAGCGATATCGGTACCAATATTGCAGAGTGTAAAGTACCCTTAAGGCTGCATACTGTACACAAGAATATGGCTCTATTTGTTACCAAGATACATATTGATAGTTTATGGTATAATCAATGATTCATTGTATGGTTGAGGTTCATTTTTATTAGTAATAGATTTGAATATCTAAATCTAAACTAATAGGAAACATGAAAGGACATTTGGTAAAGTAAATTTCTAGCTTCTGATTGAAGAGAATGTATGTTGGAAATGGCATTATTAGCTCAAAATACTGAATATATGTTATGGTACAGTCTGCCGTTATAATGCACGGAGTGAGTGGGCTGCTTTTCATTTAGAAAAACTAATTATATTGTTAATTTGATTAGACTTCATACACAATAATTACAATAGAACAGTGCATCCTTTGTGTACACTAAAAATGGATTACTGTGACATTATCACCATCATTCAAGTCAAATCCTTGATCCCACATCTTAAAATGTGCACTGTGTGTTTTGTCAAGGAATAGGCTCTGGGTTTTGCCATTATACAGAATTATCTATTTGTCAAAGCAGGCGTAGGGATATCTCTTTGGTCGCTCATTGCCATGGAAAGACAATAATGTGGGTTTCGAAAAAGGTGATATTTCAAACATTACCGTTATTTCATCAGGTTAAACAGATTTTATACATACATGATGTAGGAGGTATAAAAAGAGGCATTTATACAAAAGAATGCATTACTGAATGTAAATGAATGGCGCGATCTAAGAAGAGGAAAGGTGAATAATACAAGACAAGAACTATCTAAGCAGTGATTAAGAAAAGCATTTAACTCCTTTCCGCTTTATAACGAATATATAAATAATATACTTTGTATGTATATACCCTTAACATTGAAATTGCACTAAGAAGAAAAAGTCATGGAATTATGGAAATCACAGGATCAACAGACATGTTAAAGAGGTTGTCCGACATAACAAAAATTTTTGAGTTTAAGCTAATCTGTGCTGTATTGTCATATAAAACACCCCTACATTGTTATTTTTTGTTTTCTAACTTTTGTTCCTCTTGAATTATCCCTTTATTCTCTGCAGCTCTTTGTTTACATTCAGCACAAGCAAACTGACCACTTCCTGTGCTGAACCTCCCAGTCACAGCTGGCACCGCCCGGCCTCAGTGTCCAGCCCCACCCCAGTGTCCAGCCCCACCCCAGTGTCCAGCCCCACCCTCTGCCCGCCCCCTGCACACACATTCCCTGTCAGTAAATTCTGCCCCAGCACTGACCTCTCATCACTACAGCATTGCAAATAACAGCCCCACATCGGGCTCTGCACCGCACACACACACACATCAGGCTGTGCACCGCATACACACACATCTGGCTGTGCACCGCATACACACACATCAGGCTGTGCACCGCATACACACACATAAGGCTGTGCACCGCATACACACATCAGGCTGTGCACTGCATACACACACACACACACACATCAGGCTGTGCACCGCATACACACACACCAGGCTGTGCACCGCATACACACACACACACCAGGCTCTGCACCGCATACACACACATCAGGCTGTGCACCGCATACACACACATCAGGCTGTGCACCGCATACACACACACACACACATCGGGCTGTGCACCGCATACACACACATCAGGCTGTGAGGCGACATGCTGTTTCCAGATTTGCATGTCAACATGGCCCTGCCTATGTTGACATGAAATGACCGGAAGCAGCAAAATCGCGGCAGGAGCGGTCACATGACCACTCTGAGCCGGGGGAGAGGGGCTGACAGCAGGGCATGTAAGTGGTCTCTATCTACTTACCTGCTTCAATGCAGCCCAATAGGGTAATAATAAAAAAACTCAAAATAAGCCGGATAACCCCTTTAATGATATGAAAATATGGAAACATTTTTCAAAGACCTTGATTTATTTAGCATGAGCATCACATGCAGAAATCCCCACACTTAAGGGTGCTTTACACGCTGCGACATCCCTAGTGATTGCTAGCGATGTCGCGAGTGTTAGCACCCGCCCCGTCGGTGGTGCGGTATGTGGTGATCGCTGCCGTAGCGAACATTATCGCTACGACAGTGTCACACGCACATACCTTGTCAGCAACGTCGCTGTGACCGCCGAACAATCCCTCCCTCAAGGGGGCGTTGCGTTCGGCGTTATAGCGACGTCACTGCAGTGTCACTAAGCGGCCGGCCAATAGAAGTGGAGGGGCGGAGATGAGCGAGATGTAACATCCCTCCCACCTCCTTCCTTCTGCATTGCCGGTGGACGCAGGTAAGGAGATGTTCGTCGTTCCTGCGGTGTCACACATAGCGATGTGTGATGCCGCAGGAACGACGAACAACATTGTACCTGTGGCAGCAACGATATTAAGGAAAGGAGCGACATGTCAACGATCACTGTTTTTGAACAATTTTCCGATCGTTGATCGTCGCTCCTTGGTGTCACCTGCTACGATGTCGCTACCGGTGCCGGATTTGCGTCACTAATGACGTGAACCCGATGATATATCAGTAGCAATGTCGCAGCGTGTAAAGCACCCTTTACACTCCTTGCTGCTATCAATGAGGTTATTAATTGTTGTCAGAGGAATGTTCTGCTATGCTGAATACATGTGGGCAAATCATCAAAATCCACTGCTGGCAGCTCCATTTGCAATTGCCAAGCAATGACGTCCTGCATGTGCCCAATGAAAGACAAGTCCGGAGATATGTTGGCCATCAAGGTATGTTTAGGCCATGTAGGGCTGGTCACAGTAGCCCGAGAACATGTGATCTGACGTTCTTTTATTGAAAAACAGCTACTAGAACACAGGAGAGATGGCCATACCTATGGTTCCACCACCAAATTAATGTAATGCCAACCTCTTAGTTTATCTGGAGTGAAGAGTAAAGGGGTCCACATACTGTATCGAAGGAACTAAAAAATAGATGAATAAACAAAGCTTAGTAAAGATAAAGGGTTATTGCTATCCTAGCAAGTGATCATCTTTTCCCAAGAATGGGATTGCACGCTTGTTAGGGGTGCTTCACACACAGCGAGCTCGCTGCCGAGATCGCTGCTGAGTCACGCTTTTTGTGACGCAGCAGTGACCTCATTAGCGATCTCGCTGTGTGTGACACTGAGCAGCGATCTGGCCCCTGCTGCGAGATCGCTGCTCGTTACACACAGCCCTGGTTCGTTTTCTTCAAAGCCGCTCTCCCGCTGTGACACACAGATCGCTGTGTGTGACAGCGAGAGAGCGACAAATGAAGCGAACAGGAGCCGGCATCTGACAGCTGAGGTAAGCTGTATCCAAGATAAACATCGGGTAACCAAGGTGGTTACCCGATATTTACCTTAGTTACGAGCCTCTGCAGCTCTCACGCTGCCTGTGCTGCCGGCTCCGGCTCTCTGCACATGTAGCTGCTGTACACATCGGGTTAATTAACCCGATGTGTACAGCAGCTAGGAGAGCAAGGAGCCAGCGCTAAGCAGTGTGCGCGGCTCCCTGCTCTCTGAACATGTAGCTGCATTACACATCCGGTTAATTAACCCGATGTGTACTGTAGCTATGGTAGGAGAGCAAGGAGCCAGCGCTCAGTGTGCGCGGCTCCCTGCTCCCTGCACACACAGCTGTGCGCTGGTAACTAATGTAAACATCGGGTAACCATACCCGATGTTTACCTTAGTTACCAGTCTCCGCAGCTTCCAGACGGCAGCTCCGTGCAAGCGCAGCGTCGCTTGCACGTCGCTGCTGGCTGGGGGCTGTTCACTGGTCGCTGGTGAGATCTGCCTGTTTGACAGCTCACCAGCGACCATGTAGCGATGCAGCAGCGATCCTGACCAGGTCAGATCGCTGGTCGGATCGCTGCTGCATCGCTAAGTGTGAAGGTACCCTTAGAATGAAGAGGTGGTTGCATACGTTCACCATGGCTCTTTTCATTGTCTACGGGATGGCTAGAGATAGTTGAGCTCTGTACTTGGGTATTTCCAGTAGTCCTATAAAGAATGAATAGAGTGAAGGGGAGCATGCTTGGCCTCCACTTCATTTGATGGAGCATTTCATACTATAGTTTTTTAGAACAAGTTGTTTTTTTTATTATTATTATTTATTTATAGAGCCCCATTGATTCAGTGGTGCTGTAAAAATACATTTACAAGTTACAATAGACAGACTGGCACAAAGGGGAAAGGGGCATACATTCTTTAGGATAATGGGGAGGAGTCAGTAGGTAAGGTAGTCAGGCGGCAGCTCCAGCGGTGGTTAGGTGGCAGCTGCAGCTGTGGGGAAGGGGCAGCTATGGCGGTGGTTAGGTGGCAGCTCCGGCGGTGGGGAGGCGGCAGGGTCATTGCAAATTGTAGGCAGTTTTGTCTCAATGGTGAGACCTCAAGAGATCAGGATATCCTTTAGATTGGAAATAACCTCTAAACACCTGAAGGTCCTTTAATGTTACTGATTTATTATATCTTTTAAAGAATATACCAATGTAATGCATATGCATTTTGGGATCTCATTTTAGAGTATCTCACTTTTCTTTCTTTGCAATCACATAGTTCCCCCCAAAAATGCATTAAAAAATTCTCAATATGTCATGTAATCCATAATGGTATCAATGAAAACTATAATTTTGCATGCAAAAAATAAAAATGAATGGTGTCTTCAAAAAGTACGTTATAGCCTATCCCCAAGGCGTTAAGGAATAAAGAAATGTTTTCATAAAAATCAATTCTGTCCTTTAATTTATGTGGATGTAGCCAATCATCCGATGGACATGGGGCATCATTCATGACTCTCTCCTCACAGATTATATCAGAGGAAATATGGATTTGGATAGTTGGAAGTCAATTGCCCAATCCTACAGAGGAAATCAGGAGCTTACTAAGCTGATGGAAATGCAACAGGTAAGTAATATCTTTATTTTTTTGTTCCTAATATGAGGCTGATTCTTTAAAAACCTGAACAATTCAATTAAAGGGGTTGTCTACTACTTGGGTAAACCCTTCTCATTCCCCTTGTTTGCTTGCATAAAAATAAATAAGCCTATACTCACCTCCAGTGCAGCCGCGGTTCCAGTGATGTCTGAAGTCACTTTCCTGAGGCCTACGTGACTTTGTTACCACATGTGAGCCCTGCAACCAATCGGTGCTGGATTCCTTTCTCCCCGCCTGCAAGCAAGGCATTTGAGCAGTTAGTCAGTGCAGCGTTCACATCCTGCTGAAATGTCTGAAGGCGGGGGAAAGGAAGTCGGCACTGATTGGTCGCGGGGCTTGCGTGTCATAGAAATGTCACATGGGCCCCAGGAACGCAGCTTCAGACATACCTGGAACCACAGCCGCACCAGAGGTGAGTATAAGCTTATTTATTTTTATGGGGGCAAACAAGGGGAATAAGAAGAGGTTGTGAAAGTAGTGGACAGGTCATACATATATATATATAAGGTTTTTTATAATTTTTTTGCATACTTCTTGAAAAAATATGACATTATATTTATGAAATATAAGTTCCTCTTGCTACAAACATTCATCCTATCAAAAAATGATCTATTTGATTTGTATATAAAGAATATATGACATTGGACCTTCTGCATATTGTAAGAATGTCATCAATCCCCCAGCTATTCTTCTCTGAGGACTTCCAGCTTCAATCAATAGGAAGAGCAGAACAATGTAATTGACAAACACCTGATATTTGAATAGCTCCTCTGCAAACTCAATGTAGCAGTATTATTATAAATTGTGGAGAGGTGATATACCTTCCTGAGCTGGTATTAAAGGTTTGACAACAGAAGAAATAAAGAAAAAGTATCTCCAGCACTTAACTAGGTCATATTCTAATGAAGAACAGGAAATCCTCTATGAAACAACATACGTGTAATTATATGCATTTATTCCGACCTTACCATGCTGTCAGATACATAACGATGTTATTGTATTTTTTTTTTTTAATTGACTAAACAAAATCAGGGGTAAAAAGCACTAAATCAAAATAATAATGAGGTGTAAAGAGAATTGATCGAGTATATACACGCTATACTCATAACGAGTACTGTCTAATACTAGTCTTCATTCCGAGTAGCGTGTGCAATACAAGTCAATGGGGAACAACTCGTGAAGTAACGAGTAACTTGAATGCTGTACTATTTTGTGCAAGTAGCGAATAGTGCGAAATTCGGATTACTTGCTACATTGCGAGTTTTTCCCCATTGACTTGCATTCAACACGTTATTCGGAATGAATATGCGAGTATTAGACAGTAGTCATTATGAGTATAGCAAGTATGAATACTTAGGTACTCGCTCAACTCAAGAAGTAAAGACTAAAGGATCTTACATAATATGAACTCAAGGCTCCAAAGAAGTAACATCTCATCTCTACTGTTTTCTGTTGGGCTAGGCTCACACAAATGCAGTGATCTCCATTGAAAGTTATGTCTTAGTTTTTATCCCTAAAGTCAGGATTCCAACAGAAACCCTGATAAAGCCCCAATGGAAAAAAAATCAGAAATTTGTAAAAAAAAAAAAAAAGAAAGAAAAAAAAATTGCGCTTTTGTCCCCATTTTCTAAGACCTGTACCGTTCTCAATTTGCAGGATCTGGGACTCAGTGACATCTTATTTTTTGCGCCTAGAATTGATGTTTTTAATTATACCATTTTTGTGTATATGCGATGTTTTGATCGCTTTTTTTAACATTTTAATGCAATGTTGCAGTGTCCAAAAAAATGTAATTCTGGTGTTTTGATTTTTTTTCTCCCTACGCCATGTACCGGAAAGATTAATTGGCTTTATTTTTTGATAGATTTGGCATTTATGAGTGTGGAGATACAAAATATGTGTTTTGGTTTTGTTATTGTTGTTTTATTTTCAATTGGACAAAAAAGGATGATTTGAATTTTAGGTTTTGGGGATTTTTTTCAGATTTTTAAAAACAATTTTTTTAAATTTTATTAGTACTTGTAGCCTGCATCGCTCTGAACAGCAGAAATGCTGATCTCCTGTGAGTGCCGGCACTCTGCTGGCATTCACAGGAAGTGAGTCATGACAGTGACAGGGGTCACCAACTGACCCCACGCTGTCATGACAGCCTATTGGTGCATCATGAATGCGTTAAGGGGTCACCGGTGGTAATGGGGATTGGCACGATCCCCGAGGTAGCGAGTTAGATCATGCTGTCAGAGATTGACAGGACAATCTAACTATTTAGCAGGTGCGGGTGGATCTGCCTGTTAGCTGCACATGTCTGCTGATTAGTCGACATGTGGGGGGAGTAATACGGGCTAGAGCCTGCATTAAAGGGCCAAATACGACCTAGGACGTGTAAGTACATCCTAGGTCGTAAAGGGGTTAATGTTGTAATGCAGCATTTTTCTTTCTCCAAATTTAATGCATCTCTTTTGAACCAAATTGTTCTCATACTCAACTTAATCTGGTCAGATATATCTTCACTCCTCTCTATGATCTCTCTACCATATCTTGCTGGGTGACGGGTTCACAAAGCTCTATTTATTTTCCCCATTGCCAACACAAGGGTACAATCTGCATCAAGTATCGGTTGAGTCTCTCATCTTCCCTTTTTGGTCTCGCTCACGTAACATATCACTTGGACAAGATTTATCCAATGCTTTATGAGATAGCAGACGGACCAATGTTAGTTTTTAGGTCAGTGCCGATTCTACTGCGATTGGCAGACGGCAGACTAGGATGATATTCGAGTGTAGTACGATTTCTATAGACCCAAAGAGCGAAGAATATGGGACTTTTGTTCTTCGCCTTCTCCTGACAGTGTACGCCGAATAATTAATGCGAGAGAATCGGATCACATTAAGCAGAGACTCTGATCAGAGTTTGATCAGAGTATCATTAGCATAATCGTCCCAATTCTCTCTCATGAGGGAGTCCATGACTGTGTGACCACAGCCTTAGATTGTAAGCTCCTATGGCCAGCGACTGCCCACTTCTTCTGCTCATAGTAAGTTTATTATGATTGATTAATTGTCATTTTACTTGTGAATTCTGGGAAGCATACCTTACAAAAACAACCTTCTCAACCTTAAATTTTCCTAGACGTCTGACATCACTTAAGGTCATATACTTGGCAAAATAGAGTGAAATAGTATGTTACAAAGAGAAGTATTATTAAGATTCTTAGTGAGAGTTAACCTTGCTTTCAATTAAATTCTTCCTCTTTTTAATCACAATAGGCTCTGTTGTTGGAATTATTCAAAAGGTCCCTGTCATTCTTTGCCTGGGGCAAAAATCTGTTGAAAATATTGTTCTTTATTATAACCCCATGAGATAACTTTCCGACTCTTCCGTCTGTAATGGTCGTTCTTTTGCAGTGCACTCTTAGGTTCGTGCCGTTTTAAAATTGATGATGTGGACCACAGTAAAAATGAAGATCACGCAAGCAGACATTACCTTGAGATTTTCAACTTGTGAAATATTCTACCTTTGATGCACTGAAACATCGCTGTTTTAAAGTTAAAAGGCTAGTCTGCTGGTGAAACGGCAAGTAAAAGTTTTCTAAGTAGATGTATATCTGTGCACTCCTCCAATATAAAAATAGTACAAAAGATTATGAGTAAATATATTAATTTGAATTTCATTTCAAAATGTATTTTAGGTGAAATTTATATAGTATTTTATTGTTATAAATTATGTTTGTGTTGGATATCAGGAGTTGATTCTTAGACACCCAAAATTAATTTTTATATCTACTGGGTGCTTGCTTTTCATACACTAATTCTTGATGCCATACATTGCTTGTATTATAAATTAAAATATTGCAATAAATAGTGGAAATTATATTGTCAAGAATGCATCAAAAGGGGCCTGCATTAGGCCATGGCAACTCATTTGCACTGCCGGTGCATGCACGGATCGCAACTCGACCTTTTAAATGCCAATGTCAGTGAATTTCTTGTTTTTCTTCTTTATTTTTTGATATTAATGAGACTTGGACATGCTCTCTATAAAATGTTTGCTTTTCCATAGTAATGAGTAGTTTCATAGGAATTGATATTCTACTATAAAGACTGTAATTACATTTGTTATTATTTTTGTACATGACTCTGAATTAGTAGTGTTCAGAGATCAAGGTTGTTTGTTTTGCACAGTTTGTGTTGAATGCCATCATCAACTTTTCTTATATCCTTGGGAATATGAGTGATATTCCATGCAAATGACAACAGCATTGTGCTGTTAAGGGACCAGTGAGCGATAGAGAGCTTGTAAAATGGAAAAATGTTAATTGTAAACATGGGAACTATTGTCACATTCAGAAGGTCTGATTAAACAGCAGGGATGAAGTATCCTTGTGTTTGAAGCAAACTTCTATCATCTCACAATCCAATTAATCGTATTAAGCCTTTTCTCTCTACATATAATAGGATAAATTACATTACATGGTGGGGTAAGTCAGATATTTCATCCAGTTCTAAACTCTACAAATATTAACGCGACCCTCCAAAGGAGGACTAAAAAGGGATTATACATTTCTTATGTACAGTCACTCTACCTTACCCGATGCCATGTGTTTGCTTCCATTGCCTCATCCTTTCCTCCTGCTTCCAGAATGGCCACAACAGTGCACTCGTTAATAGAGTTGAGCGATATTCGAAGTTCGAGGTTTGCCAATTTCATGTTCTAGTGATTTTGGGGGGTCCTCGAGATCGAACTCGAACTTGAGCTTTTTGCTAAAAGCTCAACAGTTCGAGTTACGTTCGAGAATGGTTCGATCACCATAAACGTGGCTTTTCACAGTAAGGCTATTTGCACATGTTGCTATCTGCATGCATCCTGCGTCCCCAGCACAATCCCTCTCCCTTTCCTACTCACCGATCACGGGCGTCTCGCTCCATGTCTGTCACAAATCTGCGGTGCCTTTTCCTCTTTAGAAAATGGCTGCCGCTTCATTAGTCAATTAGTTATTCCGTGCTTTCCCCGCCCACCGGCGCCTATGATTGGTTGCAGTCAGACACGTCCTCAAGCTGAGTGACAGCTGTCTCACTGCAACCAAGTACAGCCGCCGGCGGGCGGGTCTATATCGTGCAGTAAAATAAATAAATAGATAATAATAATAAAAAATGCGGTTCCTCCATATTTGATACCAGCCAGGATAAAGCCACACGGCTGGAGGCTGGTATTGTCAGGATGGGGAGCGCCACGGTATGGGGAACCCTCCAGCCTAACAGTGTCACCCAGCAGCCGGCCAGAATCACCGCATCCATTAGATGAGACAGTCCCGGGGGACTCTACCCAGCTCATCCCGAATTGCCCTGGTGCGGTGGCAATCGGGGTAATAAGAGGTTAATCATGACAAGCTGTTAGGGTGAACTCTTAACCAGAGATCACTAGTTGCCTACTGCCTGGCCAAATTGGTATATACCAAGTGCATGCATAAAAGAATTCACACCAGACTCAGTCGGATATGAAGTCTCTTCTTGGTCACGGTAAAGATGGCACCAAACAGACAGAGAAGGAACATGCGTCCTCTTGATATAGGCTAGGGGCGTACACAAGTTCAGATATGCCCATTTAGTGGGACAGTTCATGAGCTAGCCAATGGGGAGATCTGTGTTGCTGTTGATGGGTGCGTCTGACTTCAGTGGATGAAACCATGATGATGGAAGGGACGTCATCTGGTGCATCCATGCTGATGGTTTGGTCTGTGATGTCTTCTAGCTTGACCAGGGGTCTTCCCTTATATGGTATCTTCTTTCATTCCCTGCATTCCAAGCAAGGTGTGGATAACAGGAAATGGCGGCCATCTTTATATCTGTGTCATGTGTATGATCTGAGAGCTGAATTATGTAAGGCAAATCGACATATTTCCCACAATGCTCTATGTCCAGAGGTTAATTAAGTATTTCATTTTATTACTCTCCTCAACAGTCCCCCCTAAATACTTTATTAACCTTCTGACCCTACCGTGGTCCTCTAACACATCAGCTCTAATGCTTTAACTGCAACCTTTTTTCATTTTTCTATCTGCTATACAAGCAATGCTAAGCCTTTGCCCCCCGCTGGTACAGACTGCTGGTCAGAGTTGATCACATCCCGCACACACAGTTCACAGAGGCACAGGTAATGTCCCAGTCCTTGAACAGACTATTTAATGCTGAAGAGCTCACTCAGATTTTGAGATTAATCGATTAGAAAGAGTAAGGCAATTGTAAGAATAAGCTTCTTACTGTTATGCTGCAGCTTTTAGCATTACTGTTTCTGAAAGACTGATTCTCAGTCAATATCCGAGTGCTGTCCAGGTCTTCGAGACTTTTCTACCCGAATACACCTGATTGTATCACAACACTAATGGATCTCTTCTTGTCTCGGGTCTATAATCTACCACCAGGAGGCCTTTAACAAGATTTCTCTTACACATGGATCCGATTACCTTCAGTAACACAGAGTAGCACTTTTACGGCTTCAAATACCAACAAATAAAACAATACCAGTTACCTACAAGTGTATGTTATCCTTAAAAAGTCACTTAAACCCTTAAAATAATTGATTGGTTCAGGTCAGATAATGTTTTTCCCACCATGAGCCCTTATTTGTGTAATGTTCCTGTACCCATTCTTCCCTTATGGTTATTTCCCATGTATCATCCCCAATCTAGAAATTCTCTATAAGGTTCTATGTGAGATAATCCAGCACTATGTGTGTTGTGACCCTAATTCTGCCGGTACGATGGACTCTTTACAGCCGCTGTTGTCTGGGTTTTCCCTCAAGCTTCATGGAAGTTGCTGTAGTTGGGATAAGCTGGATCGGCCCATCTGATTCTGACTCGGGGCTCATTCTGACTTGTCTTTTTAGGATCACCCAGTCTCCTGGCTTGAGACCACGTGCTCCTAACACTGATTTAGGATCTGGAATTGGAGGATACACATGTTTAACACACTATATAGGCAGTTGTATACGGCTAATACATCACTGGTCAGGATATCACACTGTATCTGCAGTATCTGTGAGAAATATAATCACGTTCTAGGTACTAAACCAAAAATACCTTATGTAAAGATCGAATTATTAAGGAAAATGAACATTTTGTTACATGATTTGCCAGCGTCCACCATTATCTTGTGGATCGTTACATGTTTATGTTATAATCATTAAAATTCCAAACAACATACACCCATGTGAGTATAGACACAATTAAATATTCCAACAAAGGACGGGGCAGGGATTGGGGCAATAGCCCTAAACTCTCCCTACCTCGCAGCGGAGGTCGGCACCCTATAAGGCGAATTGGTGCCCCCGCTCACCGACAGCTCACCCTCCCTATCCCTACACTGCTAAGCTAATACGTGCTGCTAATGTCAGTGAGGAAATATAGAAACCATGAGATACCGGGGATAAAGAGGCATCAATATGCAATTATATATATCCAATTAATTCCCAAAGATTAAATATTCAAACTCTATATTTTACATAGCTGTTTGGTAGCGTAAATCAATATGATACAGCAAATTCAAGGACCAAACCCTAAAAGAAATTAAATATCTCACATTTATAACATGTACCCACTGTATCAATATAATAATAAGGCCAGGTAAAGTCATGAGGAGATCTTATCCAATCACAGGCCCTCCACTGTCCAATTCACACTCAGGCTAATAAAATAAATGCATATTTATCAGACACTTAGCATGAAAGACGC
The DNA here is from genome assembly GCF_048569485.1 of Anomaloglossus baeobatrachus. NCBI lineage: Eukaryota > Metazoa > Chordata > Amphibia > Anura > Aromobatidae > Anomaloglossus > Anomaloglossus baeobatrachus. The sequence continues at coordinate 103,504,308 of NC_134355.1, read as the reverse complement.
GCAATGCATTTCTCCCCTCTTCGCAGTGGCATACAGGGTTCATCAGGGGCATCCCCAGGTACTGTAAGATCTTTATAATGACCTGTGCTATAGAATATGTACTTTTACCGCTTTTTAGGAACTCCATCTTTACATACCACCAGCACCATGAGTTTTTCAGCAGTAACGTTTTCCATACTGGATATGTTTCAGAGCAGGCCTGAAAAGAAATTCACACAACACGCACAAAACTCATATAAACCTACTCATGGTAGATGTATATGACTAATCTGCAATCACCGGAGCAGTAGAGCGGATGAGGGGGGTGTTGCTACGAGGTCTTTACAGTTTTTTCTACCTTAATAGGCACACGTCTTACAAGACTGGATGTGTCTGGCCACCTGGGTACTGAAGCAGTGGTGCCGCCCATATCTTGTCCATCCCAACACCTTTGTCACATGGGTTACCTGGGCCATATTTGTTTTGAGCTCTCATGGCAGAGAAAGCTTACCGCCCTTTATCCACAGACCTTCCTCAGTCACTGGCTCCCTGCGTCTCACACTCCGTTCCTTGCTGAATCACTTCTTCCTGTAAGGATTTAAGAACACAAGGAGTGACCAATGTCACGGACGACGTGACAGGAGCCACCGAGATACTGGTCTGCATTGGTAAAGGACTCTCAACTCTAGGCCCATTCACTGCTTCTTTGTTGTGCACCTGTGCGAGCATCTCCTCCGGCTGCTGACTATATCCACATTTTGACTATCTTACCCCTTTCCGCTCTACAAACCACAGTGATCGCAAATCTTCAACTCGTTCTCCTATGGGAGTGGTTTGATTTTTATTACCTCATGTTGCGTAACCTCAGCATATCCAGTGCAGAATCAATCAGCATCTTGGTATCTGGATCCATCTATGGAAAAACTCAAAATCTGCATTAGCAATGGGCTCATCTGAGACATGTTCAAAACCTGACAATTCTTGTTACATCAGAGCAATCATGAGATATATGTCTGTCTGCTGTATCCTCCTTACAGATAAAAATATAAAGAACACTTAATAGAAAAACCCAATCGATGAACAAATTAAAAACTTAACAATAGGTGTGACTTTCCACATCATCTCCCCCCCTTTTTGAATCTATTATCCAAAGCATAATTTGATTCAAAAACTGTGTGGCCCCGGAGCTCTACATTTAGGCATAAAAGTCACATTGTGTAGATTGTACCTAATCGGGAACAAAATAAATATTATGTTATGTATAACCTTATAATAGAAAACTATTTCAATGGCTTTTCAACCTTCGCTTGAACCACAGAAATCTGCATTACAATCTTTCTTTCTATAAAAAGGAAACAGATGATTCAATACATTATATATAAAACACAGAATGCCATAAATCCTCCACATTCCTTAAAACCAATTATTGTAATTATTAATAAATATATTAATAAATTATTATTATTATTATTATTATTATTATTATTATTATTATTATTATTATTATTAACTATAATGTAGCACAACCTCTGGATATTGGATGTAGGGGCGTTCATTTTTGAAACAATGAGGAGATTATCAGCATCTCTGTGATACTGTCCTATAACTTGAAGGGATAAAAGAATCTAGAACAAATAAACTGGCCATGTGGGAAAACAAAATGTTGATTTGCCATAGAAAAATTATCTAACAGACTTCTATGCTTGAAAAGCTATCAATGAATGTAAACATGTCCACAGTTAACTTTTATTTCTTTGGGATAAAATTAGTAAAATAAAACTATTGTCAATGACCTTTTTCCAATATAATTTGCAATGAATTAAATGCAGGAAGCTCTTTTTTTTTTTTTTGCCTGGGCTGCTCTTTAAGGTGTAAATTTAAATAGATAGAACTAATCCCCCCCCTGTAACCTGATACTCTAGTGGAAAAGCCTGTATTTCCCTCCTCTCTTTATTTTTTTTTTCTCGCTCTCTGTAAGATGCAAGTTGGGGTCCATCTCTTCCCTTGGATATATAATTATTATTTATTTTATTTTCCTTTCTGCAAGACATGGATATCCCATGGATATATTTATCTATTTTTTTTTAAAACATTCAACTCTCAGGATTATTCGCCACATTCGTAATTGGAATATGTATTATTTATCATGACATCTGCCGCAAAGGTACGTTTATTTTAAGGTTTTTCTCTTATTCTTTTATTGCATATTAATTAATAAGATATTGCTCCTTGTGACTATCTTGACTCAATCCAACCTGCACACTGGATCTATATTAAGTGTCTTCCACAACTTCCCAATCATTCAATCTTCCATCTTTTAGTGCTATAAACATTTACTAACACTTCATGTTATTCAGTGGCTGCAGTTTTGTCAGCTCCACTGAGGCCTATAGAAAATGGCCCCACAGCACGTGATTTCCTTTTTTGTTGGGATTGCAGCATCATGTGAGGGAGGGGAAGGTAAACTTTTTTTTTTTTTTTTTTTTCTTTCTTTCTCAACTATTTCCCCCTATATTCTATAGTCTGGATTTTATACATACACACCACACATACATTTATATATCTCATATACACACATTCAGATATCTACAGTCCTGATCCAACTTGTCAGGACCAGGAGGACTGGTAGACCCAGGAGGTGGATCTGCTGGACCGAGCACCCCACCGGGGGGCAGGGTACACGGCAGCCGGAGCACTGGCGTGGCCAGGACGGGAGCCGCGTCCCACAGGGCACGGGAAGAACAAAGTCACTGGGGTAACGGAGTTCCAAAGACTGTATGGTATACTGGTACAGGTGCCGGGTAGGAAAGACAAACAGTACTCCAGGTAACAGGACACAGCACTAGGGGACCTGAGCACCTAGCTCAAAAGACAAGCTTCAGGACACGTTGATCAGGCCCCGCCCACATGGAAAGGCCAGTCTTATATACCCAGCACGGCCTCATGTCATTTCCTGCTGCAGGTGTGCTGGGCCTATAAGACCAGGAGAGTGGGCGCGGCCTGGTCCTATACAGAACCATGTGGCTAAGACTCAGAGTCAGACTCCTGAGACCAGGAACAGGACTCAGGGGAGCATGAACGGGAGCGGCAGGCGTGACCGGCGGACATGTGAACTGGATCAGTGGGCAAGGAGCGGTGGTGCGCTGGCGAGGCTGGATCAGTGGGTATGGAGCGGTGGTGCAATGCAGGTGCGACTGGATCAGTGAGTACGGAGCGGTGGTGCGATGCAGAAACCGGCTCAGTGGGTAAGGAGGGCTGCCGGGACACCGGGAGCGTGACAGTACCCCCCCTTGAAGCTCCCCTCCCCGCGGCCGGGACAAGTAGGCGCGCCGAAGAGGGGCAGCAACGTACTTCCGAGACAACCAGGACCGGGCCTCAGGACCGCAATCCACCCAATCGACCAGGAAGGACTGCTTACCCCGGACCGTTTTCATGGCCACTATGTCCCGTATCGGAGAACCCAAGTCAGCGGCAACGGAGGCAACGGAAAGGGGAGGACAGTCAGAAGTAGGACTGGAGTCTTGGACGACCGGATCGGGCGTCTCGGACCGGGTACAGGACAGTGTCTCATCCTCAGTAGCCGGTGGCATCAAAATCTCAATAGCCAGGGACGGTGGAACGACGCTAGACTGCGTCGTCTCTTCAGGACCCGGTGGTACCAAAGGCTCAAGTGCCAGGAGCTGTGGTACAACACTGGACTGCGTCGTTTCCTCTTCTTCTTGAGGCATGACAGGGTCAGGTGCCAGGGGCCGAGGAACGGGCTGTAGACAGTTATCATTGCACAAGGGACTCCAGAGAGTGATTGCGCCAGAGCGCCAACTGATGTCAGGGTCATGGAGTTGTAGCCAGGGCAGACCCAGCAGAAGTGCGGGAGCCATTCTCAGGATGACATACAAAGTAATAGTCTCAGTGTGCAGAGCACCAACACAGAGTCTCACGGGTTCGGTTGTATATACGACGGGTTCGTATAACGGTTTTCCGTCCACGGAGGCGAACCAGAGGGGTTTGGCAAGCGGGGTCACAGGTATCTGGTATCGGGACACTGTAGATTGGTAAATGAAATTACCCGCTGCCCCTGAATCGATGTGAGCCTCTGCCGTGAACCAGACCCTCTCAGTCGTAACTTGCACAGTCTGTGTAACCGGGACTGAGGGGACTCCAGTACCAAGGGTGGCGGTTCCCAGCATCCCTTGGACTCGGGGTCTTCCTGGTCTCTCAGGGCATGAGCGGAGCAGATGTGAACCGCTTCCACAATAGAAACACAGGCCCTGGGCGGGTCGCTCTGCACGGCGTTGCTCAGCATGGCTCAGTCGGTCAATTTGCATTGGTTCAGGAGTGGAATCGCAGAACGGCAGTGGCGGGGGAACGGTAGACCTCTGCGGAACCGAGATGTGACGGATTGGTCGCTTCTCCCGGGATACTTCCTTGGTTCGCTCTTGGAAACGGAGGTCAATCCAGGTGGCTAGGGATATCAGAGCGTCCAAAGTACGGGGAACGTCACGACCGGCTAATTCATCCTTAATGCGGCCGGAGAGCCCCTCCCAGAAGGCGGCAGTCAATGCCTCGTTGTTCCACCCCAACTCAGAAGCCAGCGTACGGAACTGGATGGCATACTGGCCCACCGTCAGGGTTCCTTGGCGTAGCCGGAGGAGCGAGGAGGTAACCACGGTGGTGCGTCCCGGTTCATCAAAGGTACTTCAAAAAGCCTGAAGGAATTCCCGGATGTCGGTCGTCACCGGATCCTCGTTCTCCCACAACGGATTTATCCAGGCCAACGCTTCGCCTTCCAGGTGTGACATAAAAAAGGCTATCTTGGCTTGGTCAGAAGCGAAGAGGTGCGGGAGTAATTTAAAGTGCAGCGAGCACTGGTTCAAAAACCCCCAGCAGTTCTTGGGGTCCCCGGCATACCGAGGCGGAGCAGCGAGGCGAAGTTGCGAGGCCGCGGAGACAACGGGTTCGGATCCAGACACCGTTTGCTGCGTGGACTGAGACGAGGCGGCGGTCTGTAATGTGTACAACCGGTGATCCACAGACGTCAGGAACTTCAGTATGTGGTGTAAGGTTTCACGCTGTTGCACCAGTTCCTGGCGTAGTTCAGCCAGCTCAGACGTTTGTGATCCAGCGGGATCCATGGCCTGATCAATCTGTCAGGGCCAGGAGGACTGGTAGACCCAGGAGGTGGATCCGCTGGACCGAGCACCCCACCGGGGGGCAAGGTACACGGCAGCCGGAGCACTGGCGTGGCTGGGACGGGAGCCGCGTCCCACAGGGGACGGGAAGAACAAAGTCACTGGGGTCACGGAGTTCCTAAGACTGTATGGTATACTGGTACAGGTGCCGGGTAGGAAAGACAAACCGTACTCCAGGTAACAGGACACAGCACTAGGGGACCTGAGCACCTAGCTCAAAAGACAAGCTTCAGGACACGTTGATCAGGCCCCGCCCACATGGAAAGGCCAGTCTTATTTACCCAGCACGGCCTCATGTCATTTCCTGCTGCAGGTGTGCTGGGCCTATAAGACCAGGAGAGTGGGCGCGGCCCGGTCCTATACAGAACCATGTGGCTAAGACTCAGAGTCAGACTCCTGAGACCAGGAACAGGACTCAGGGGAGCATGAACGGGAGCGGCAGGCGTGACCGGCGGACATGTGAACTGGATCAGTGGGCAAGGAGCGGTGGTGCACTGGCGAGGCTGGATCAGTGGGTACGGAGCGGTGGTGCGATGCAGGTGCGACTGGATAAGTGAGTACGGAGCGGTGGTGCGATGCAGAAACCGGCTCAGTGGGTAAGGAGGGCTGCCGGGACACCGGGAGCGTGACACAACTACAGTTAAAAACACTCATGTTTCTGTCTAAGTATATAGTACTCCATCCAATCCATTGTTCATCCCCCTACTCACTCTGTCTTTGTCTCAATCATGCCTCAGCCATGTGCTTCATCCACCATTTTAAAATCTGTAGGAACATGTGGCAGAGAAAAGGGAAAACTGACCTCACATCTGCTCAAACTCTGTCTCCCCATTTTCTATAGTCTGTACTTATACATATATATATTTATACACACACACATGTGTCCTAGATCTAAGTCTAATTATAGATAAAAAAACACTTATTTTTCGGTCTAAGTATATAGTACTCCATCCAATCCATTGTTCAAACATTTACAGAGCACATGATCTTCACACATCCTCTGACTCATTTTGTTTTCTTTGTCTCAATCATGCTGTAGCCATGTGCTTCGTCCACCATTTTAAAATCTTACCTAAAATGTCTGCCTCCATGACTAGCACATGGTTTATCACAGGATTGCAGCCTAGAGTCCCCACATCTCAACACAGTCCACTCATCCGGATTTTTTCCGACCACAACTACACACAACTTCATCAATTTCTCCATCTTTCTCTCAAGATAAACAACACCAACAAAACCAACAAACAATCACAGGAGTAGATGACTCACAACTGACACACAACTTGAACACTAAGTAAAGTTTTTGTTAAGTCTGCAGCAGGCGCCTCGTCACGGTGTCCCTGCCCAGTTTCTACATGGTCCGTAATTGATAAAGACACCAATGGTGTCACCCCTGGCTACAAGGTGTCTATACCGGCCGATTCGCCTCTCTTGGAGGACTTATAACTAGCCTAATAAAAAACCACCTAGTATCACCCCTGACTACAAGGTGTCTATACCAGCCAATTCACTCCAGGAAAACACTTTAAAAAGGTTAGATTTATGTATAACGTAAGGCTCTGCACTCAGTCTAGCCAAAGCTGGGCCCTTACATATGGCTCTGCACTTAAGTCTAGCTGATCTTGGCACTTACATCTGGCTCTGCACTCACGCTGAGCTTGGCACTACAAAAAGCTCTGCACTCAGTCTGAGCTTGGCACTACAAAAACCACAAACCCTATCACAGGCAACCACAAACCATATACTTTACACGTTTTACAGACACCACTCACAAACCCACATGCTCTCTTCACAAATACACAACAGGCAGCAGGCAACTGAATATGTGACAGTTCTCCGCAATTAAATATGGCCAGCAGCGGAGAAACTCTTCTGCCGTCACAGAGATCGCAAAAACCGGACACGGTCAGGCAATCAGTGCCACACATCCTGAGACACACGAGTAAGACTTCAGATTATAAAAATCAACAGACTTACCATGTTCTCATATAAAGAGCTGATCAGACTCTTGGATCAGGGTATCCAGCACGTCCTGCCATTCCAATCGCCGGTCCTCAAGATTGTAGAGTTTCTCCTATACTGGCCCCACATTGGGCACCAATAATGTTAGGGTGAACTCTTAACCAGAGATCACTAGTTGCCTACTATGTGGAAATAGAAAACATATAGCACTCACCAGTTGTATTGCTGTGCAGGGTACTGTTTATTAAACAGTGGAGGTTACATGTGCGGAGAGGGCTGGTGGGGAGAGGGAGTGAACGCCGTGGCAGACGACGGCCGTTTCGCACCTGTCCAGTGCTTCAGCTGAAGCACCGGACAGGTGCGAAACGGCCGTCGTCTGCCACGGCGTTCACTCCCTCTCCCCACCAGCCCTCTTCGCACATGTAACCTCCACTGTTTAATAAACAGTATCCTGCACAGCAATACAACTGGTGAGTGCTATATTTTTTCTATTTCCACATCGCATGATTTGCTGTCTATGGATATAAGCACCCCGGTGTTTGCTTTTAGCCTCTGAATATGAGACTTTTTCCTATATTGGATATAATGGCTTGTCGCATACAGAGTAGTGCCCTGGAATCTCTCCCTCATTTCTGAATGAATACTAGTTGCCTACTGCCTGGCCAAATTGGTATATACCAAGTGCATGCATAAAAGAATTCACACCAGACACAGTCGGATATGAAGTCTCTTCTTGGTCACGGTAAAGATGACACCAAACAGACAGAGAAGGAACATACATCCTCTTGATATAGGCTAGGGGCGTACACAAGTTCAGATATGCCCATTTAGTGGGACAGTTCATGAGCTAGCCAATGGGGAGATCCGTGTTGCTGTTGATGGGTGCGTCTGACTTCAGTGGATGAAACCATGATGATGGAAGGGACGTCATCTGGTGCATCCATGCTGATGGTTTGGTCTGTGATGTCTTCTAGCTTGACCAGGGGTCTTCCCTTATATGGTATCTTCTTTCATTCCCTGCATTCCAAGCAAGGTGTGGATAACAGGAAATGGCGGCCATCTTTATATCTGTGTCATGTGTATGATCTGAGAGCTGAATTATGTAAGGCAAATCGACATATTTCCCACAATGCTCTATGTCCAGAGGTTAATTAAGTATTTCATTTTATTACTCTCCTCAACAAAGCGTCTCCCCGAGACACCTTCTATGATCAACCTGAAAGTGAAAGTAAATAAACACACAGACCAAAAAATCCTTTATTTGGAATAAAAGACAAAAAACCACCTTGTTTCACCCCTTTATTAATCCCCAAATACCACTCCAGGTCCGCCGTAATCCACACAACACTGTCAGCTCTGTTCCCTGAAGATGTAGCAGCACCGTAGAACACCATCGCGCTGTATCAGGTCCACGTAGCAATGAAGTGAATCGCGCTGTCAGCAGAGACTTCAGTCAGCACTGCAGGCTTCAAGATTACAAAATCTGCCTATCTTTATCAATAGAGGCAATAGTTCAGTGGATAGAGAGCTCGCCTATGAAGCATTAGGTCGCGAGCTCTAGTTTTGGCCGTCCCGGTGAACAATTCAATTTTTTTTTTATTTTTTTATTTTGAATTATATCGTGCAATAAAATAAATAAATAAATAAATTTAAAAAAAAAAAAATGCGGTTCCCCCCATATTTGATACCAGCCAGGATAAAGCCACACGGCTGGAGGCTGGTATTGTCAGGATGGAGAGCGCCATGGTATGGGGAGCCCTCCAGCCTAACAATATCACCCAGCAGCCGCCCGGAATAGCCGCATGCATTAGATGCGACAGTCCCGGGACTCCACCCAGCTCATCCTGAATTTCCCTGGTGCTGTGGTAATCGGGGTAATAATGAGTTTAATCATGTCAGGCATCTCCCCGAGACACCTTCTATGATTAAACTGAAGGTGAAAGTAAAGAAACACACACAATGAAAAATCCTTTATTTGGAATAAAAGGCAAAAAAAAACCCATTTACCTCTTCATTAATCCCCAAATACACATCCAGGTCCGACGTAATCCACACGACACTGTCAGCTCTGCTACAGAACACAAGTGCTCTGTCTCCTCTCCACGTAGCACATGAAGAGAATCGCGCTGTCACCTCAGACTTCCCTCTGCTTTGCAAAGCTCAAGATTTTTTTTTTTTTTTTAAATTTTATAATGAATTATGCAATGTTATTATTTTAATTATGCACAGTAGGCTCAGCATACTTCATCCAGGACTGTATGCAGGAGTTTTTTGCCCACCCAAAAAATTACGTGGGCTTCGCCATATTTTTGTATGCTAGTCAGGTACAGCAGGCACCTACGGTATTTGTACCTGGCTGGGAACCAAAAATATAGGGAAGCCCATTTTTTTTAATTAATTCATGAATTTCATGAAATAATTAAAAAAAAAATCGACATGAGCTTCGCCCCATTTTTGTGTCCAGCCAGGTACAACTAGGCAGCTGGGGATTGGAATCCGCAGCACAGGTTGGCCTGAGCTTTCTGGGCCCCTCTGCTGCGAATTGCAGTCCGCAGCCGCCCCAGAAAATGGCGCTTTCATAGAAGCGTCATCATCTGGCGCTGTATCCAACTCTTCCAGCTGCCCTGATGCCGGGTGGCTTGCTGGGGAATTATGAGTTAATACTAGCTTTGTTTTACTAGCTAGTATTAAGCCAGAGATTCTTAATGTCAGGCAAGTTTGACCCGGCCATTAATAAATCTCCAATAAAGGGTTAAAAAAAACACACCACACAGAGAAAAAATACTTTAATAGAAATAAATACACAGACACACTTAGAGACTCCATGTTTATTACTCCCTCTTATCCCTCCACGATTCATGGTCTTCTGTCTTCTTTCTCCTTCAACCCATGCAGCTCTGCTATATCAGACAGCTTGATTACCAAATTGTTGGTTGTAAATTTGTTTGGTATATTGCTTTCTGTTTTACAGATCTCACAGCCATCATTATGGATTATAGGTCCAGAGATTCTACCTGGACCTCAAAAATTGATGGGGTTTTTAATAGAGACAGTGCTATTGGTTTTAATACTGACCAGAAGGATAAGATTAAGATGCAATTGCAAAAGGTGATTAAAAATAAACTACATAAACGCACCAGAGTATGGTGGAATGGAGCGTTTTTGAAAAACTACAAGCAGAAACAACTAGTGCCTAGGGGTCTAAGGATACAAATCTTTCCTTCCTTTCATGTGGAGGATGAGGATTTCATCACACAATGGGAAGAAGTCTGCACTACCAGTTCCCTGAGATTTATTGATCTACTTATAGATTTAGGTGGTAAGACCATTACAAACCTCGAAAAAGAAATAGATGAAGATTTTAAAAAATTGAAGGATATTTCTGAGAGTAGTGACATGGATGCTTTTAATTCCCAAATGGATAAACATTTTGATGAGTGGGAAAAAGTCATACAAGAAAATCAGTCTAAAAAATTATCTAGAGATATTAATGACTTTCAATCTAATCAAGCGTATAGATGGAGGAGGAAGAACTTGCAGAAAATTGGTCAGAGAAGTCGAACATCTTCTACAACATCTGCTTCATCTTCCGAAAACATTTCTGATATATCTCCAAACATGGGCACTACTACTCGGAGCCTGAAGCGGAAGTTTGAAATAAAACAGACCAATAAGAATAAACATGGAAGAAGGGACCAGACTGATGAAACTCTAAAGGTAATCAATCTATCTACTGTACAATTGTCGTCTACTGATATTTCAGTTCTTTCTAAGGGTCTCACTTTTGCACCCTCGGCGCGTTTTGATGCTTTCACAGCCGTAAAGGATCTTCATCTATTTGGTAGAAGGCTTGTGTTTAAAAAATGGTTCCATAATGAAGAAGAAAAGAAAATGTTTCCCTCGGATACCGAACAGGAAACACTTAGGATCCTTGAAGATTTGGCACAGGAACACGCAGTAGGTGTGACAGGTAAGATACCTGAGACCATTAGAATAAAATCTCAAAAATTCCCTCCCCTAACATCATGTCCTGCTGTGGATCTCTTCATTAAATTGGTATCAGATGAATTTGATAAAATACCCAAAAATATCTATAAGGACAACTTGACATTGGAGGAGAGACAAAGTTTAAAACGTCTGAAACAAATTCCTGATATCCTTTTTAAACCAGCGGACAAGGGAGGGAATATTGTTCTTTGGCCTCAGAAAATGTATGAGATTGAGGCGTATAGGCAGTTGAGGAATACCCAATGCTATAAGAAACTAACTTTCAATCCCTTAAATTCCTACAAAAACATCTTGATAGGAATGTTGGAGAAGGCAGTTACTCTTGGACGAATTAGCAAAGAACTCTCGCAGGCATTGAACGTTACTGATCCGGTGATACCTACCATGTACTTCCTGCCAAAGATCCACAAGAACCAAGTGAACCCTCCAGGTAGGCCGATAGTTTCAGGTGTAGGTGGCCTTCTGGAGAACGCATGCAGATTCATTGACTTTCACCTGAAAACACTGGTTGAGAACCTTCCATCATATTTGAGGGATACCTCAGATCTCCTGCGTAAGCTTGATGAGGTATACATTGAGGAAGACATGCTTTTAGTGACGTGCGACGTCGAGGCTTTATATACCTCTATTCGTCATCAAGATGGCCTTAAAGCTACGTCCTTTTTTCTGGGAATGAGTAACATGGAGGTCGGTTTTGCAAATTTTGTTGTGGATCTTTTGGACTTCACGTTGACACACAACTTTTTCACCTTCAAAGAATGTTTTTACCTACAGCTCCAGGGAACAGCGATGGGGGCGGCTTGTGCCCCCTCGTATGCTAATCTTTTCCTGGGGCTGTGGGAGAGGGATTTATTTCTCTCTGAGGGTGGTTTCTCAATGGACCGGGTCATATTATGGACCCGGTACATTGACGATATTTTCTTTATTTGGAAGGGTAATGTGACTGATTTGAAGGTATTTTTTGAAAAATTAAATCAGAATAAATACAATTTACATTTGACTTTCAAGTATGATACCAAAGAAATAGACTTTCTTGATGTGTTGATCAAGCGTGATGATGATAACCGACTCCAAACTAATATCCACAGGAAAAAGACGGCGGTAAACTCCTTACTTCACGCTACTTCATCCCATCCGAGTCAGATGTTTAGAAGCATTCCTATGGGCCAATTTCTTCGTTTAAGGCGAGTATGCTCCACTAACTCTGATTTTCTTAACCAAGCAGATGTGATGAAGAGGAGATTTTTTGAACGGGGTTATAGTAAGAGGAATGTGAATACGGCATATTCCAGAGCAATTAACACTGATAGGCAATCAACACTATACAAAAAGTCTGTAAAATGTGAAAAAGAACAAGTCCGTTTCATAACGACATTCCACTCACAGTGGAACATAATGAAAAGGAGCATGGAGAAATACTGGCCGATCCTCCTGTCGGACTCCACATTGAGACAATACTTGTCGCCGTATGTGAGCGTCACAGCAAGACGCAGTAAAACTTTGAGAGATACACTGGTATCCAGCCACTACCAACCATCGAAGAAAACTTTGTTCAATTCCGTAGCTCGTCCGGCTTGGGGCTGTGCACCTTGTGGACGATGTGTGGCGTGCCCAAACATTGAGCACGCCACACATTTCCTGGATTCCAGTGGCACTACAACGTACACTATTACACATCATATAACGTGTACAACTGTTGCGGTAGTGTACTATGCCACTTGCCCGTGCGAAAAAATTTATGTGGGCCTTACCACTCGCGCCCTAAAAGTTCGCATCAGAGAGCATGTTCGGGACATTATTGCAGCCGCAAAAGAAGATGATGTTGAGTCACTGAAAACTATTCCTAAACACTTTAGAAAGTACCATCAGTGTGACTCAACACTATTGCGGGTTCGCGGCATTGATCATATTGTCACTAATTCACGAGGTGGCAGTGTAGCTAAGAAATTGTCACAGTGTGAGAGTCGTTGGATTTGGACTCTAGACACAGTGTACCCGAAGGGCCTTAACGAAAATTTGAGCTTTGCACCTTTTTTATGAATCTCTGGTATTTACATTAGCTTTTATGTGTTTTTATCCCTCGTGTATATATATTGCATCTTATCCTTCTGATCTCAGTCATATTCGGCTGAAATCTATTTTATTATATTTTTTAATGTATGTTTTATTGTCCTATGCTTGGTTTTAACACTTTGGTTCTGTTATAGATCACTATATACGCAATAATGTCCTTTTACAATCACAAGTTTCCTGATGTCTATTCCACGGCGAAATGGTTCCCATCGATTCTTCACCAAGAAAGATGTATTAATACATCCCTGTTTTATTAAGTTTGGTGGATCATAATTTTTCTTTATTAATTGTGTCTATATGTATAATTTTGTATAACCTTGTAAATTTTTGTATTGATTCACTTTTTGTATAGTCGGATTTTTACTTAATTAAATGTACTTCACTTGATCTTTTTCAATCCCTCCCTCTCCCCCCTCCCTTCCCCCCCCCTCCCCCCCCACCCCCCCACTCTATCGATCACTTTTTACACTACTTATATTTATATGTATTTATTACCATTCATACATCTTCACCTGACATTTAATGGATTTTAATGTATTTATATTGTATGCAATTTTCTTGTACGTTTCTCGTTTGGGAAGGTTATAGATTATATATATTTTTTTTATATATATTATGCACGCACTAGTTTATGTACACAGTCCCAATTGCTTATATATTGACTTAGCACTAATTTGTATAGATTCTTTGCATGCTTCCTTTTGCCGTTTTTTGACATCTTTTATCAATAGTTACTATTTATGTGGTTATAAAGCACCAGTGTAAATGTTATTTACTTTCTGTCACATTCAATAGGTTTGTCTTTTTCTTGGATCGGCCTTCCATCCTTTCGGACCAGTGCGCATGCGCTGTCCCCGTGTGGTGTTCAGACTGGGAGCGTATCTATAACACTGCGAGATTTGGGGCGGATTTGCTTATGTCACACGCGTCACGTGAGTTGATCACGTGGGGCGGCGTTTGCTGGGATTGAATCCCTATGCCCTCCGTAGTGATGACGCGCTCCTTTCGTCTGCACGCTACATTGGTGTGTACAATGCGCATGCGCCACTTGAATTGTTCCGATTGGTTGGGGCGCCGCATTTATACTCTCACTTTGCCGATATGAAGCCACGCCCCCCTGACGAAGGCTAGCGCCGAAACGTGCGTAGGCGGGACCTGGCGTAATTTCAGCGGTGAGTTTAAGTGTTCTCCGGTCTTGTACCTCTCTTTACATATAAGTCCTCTGAGTGTCACTACCCACCACGGGGTGTATATTCTAATTTATCCCTGTTATTGGGTTTCCCTGAGGCTATATTGAGCTTATTGTTTATTCATTTACCGGACACTAGGACTCTTCTCACCGTTTATGTACGCCACCTTGTGCACTGTCATGTAACTACACCCCTGCCCTGTTTTTACTCTGTTTCAATAAAGATTTATCTTTTACTTAATCGCTTTCTGATTCGTGTGTGTGAATTGGTACTATATCAGACAGCGCTGCATGGGAGGAAGGATGCTGCTGCTTCCCGTGCAGTATTTTCACTCCGTGAGTGATCAGAAGCTGCGTGCTGTAAGCGGTGATGTCACCGCTGACAGGCGCGTTGCTATAGCAATGGTGATCTCCGTTATTGACCTGCTGTGGCAGCCGGTGAATAACGGAATGGGGAAGCAGAACGGGGAGTCGACCGTGTGCCAGAGCATCTCGCAGGTACACGGAGATACACAAACGTGCACCGCGTACCGGAGAGATGCCCTGACAGGACCTAGCAATAACATCTAGTCATGTGACCAGTCTATAGCCAATTAGATAATAGACACGTGACTGGTCACATGCTATTTTGACATCACGATAGGTCCTATCATCAGTGCTGGTTACCGGGAGGACGCAGCGATTATCGGAAGGAAAAGCGGCGGGAGACAGAGTGAAGGACGCATCGCGGGGACAGGTAAGTGTTATGGCAATGTTTATTAACTGTATGTGTACATTTATAATGTGTTTTTATGTGTTTGTGTTTGCCTGCCTCTGGTTTCAATGGGTCTCGAGAGGTTCGCCGAACGGCTCGCCGAACCGAACTCGAACGCGGCCTCCGTTCGATGAACCGAACCGAACTCAAGCCTCTAGAGGCTGGCTCATCTCTACTCGTTAATCTCGTGATAAGACTAAGCCACTTATCCACCGCCTTTCCCATTCTACACATGCTCTACCAACATACGTTACTCTGGCAATCTTAATGTGTTAAAACGCAGCCTAAAAGTCCTCCCCAACCACTTTCCACCCCTCAACTGTGTCTGTTGCTGCTTCTTCCTCAATCACCATCAAAAGTGTTCTCACACAGGTCTCTGGCCTCAGAACCTCCATTTGTTTACTTACTACAGTCGGGGTGAGTGACAGACTATCAGCTGTTACGGAAGTGGACCTCCCTGGTGTTTTTGACCAATGTCAGACACCGAGCAAACCACATCTTTCTGAATCCACCATATGATCTCCAGCTACACCTCCCTCCCAGTCCAACAATTTGTCATGTACACTCTACTCTACCTCTCTCATCTCTCAGCAAGCAGCCAGCTGTGGTCCTGCAGTTGTGGTCGCGTAAAAGATTATTTCCTCTTACACATGCCAAAGCTAATAGCTTGAACATCACCATATCTACACTGCTGGCCACGGAAATGCTGCCTTTCTGCCTGGTGGATACAGACGGTTTCCAAAATGTATTGGCTGTGGCAGTCCCCAAGTTCTAGTTGCCCAGTCGCATTGCCCATTACTTCTCTAATAAAGCTGTGCCTGGACTCCATCAGCATGTGACAGACAGCATCACTCGTTCTTTGAAAAACTTTGTGTCTGACGGTGCATTTCACCTAATGAGCAAGCATGGCCAGGGGTGTTACATCTCGCTGACTGGGCACTGCGTGACTCTGGTGGCTGCAAGGCAGGTGGGCAAGAGGCTGCTACACAAGTCTTGCAATGTCCAAGGCTTGCGGGGCAAACCTCTCTATCTACTACTTTCTCCACTACTTCTGCCTCCTCCACCTTCTCTAGGGCCTTGACCTGTGCCATTAACCTCTCCGTTAATGTAACATGCATTCCAACAGTGCAAAGACAATTCCCCCACCGCAATCAGGGCTCACCATAATCAGGCATTATTGAAATTAAAATGCATTGAAGAATGCAGTCACACAACACCTCTTGATTTGAGAGCTGTAAATGCTGGCCCATGCTTGACTGCAGTGCTTAGTCACTATGGGTGGTACTGTCAGTGAATTGATGCCACGGTCCTGCTGTCTGCCCATAATGTTTGTAAATGTGGAAACTCCAAGATGGGTCTCCAAGTTTTGTCTTGTCTGTAGTGGGAGGGTTCCCAGAGCACCAGGCCTACACCTGTCATCATCCATCCTCCCACATCTTGATTTGAAAGCTGTAAATAGTGTGCCAGACCCTGTGTGGTGCATGGACCATACCTGACTGCAGTGCTAAGACACTATGGGCACTCTGGGCCAATTTATTCCACTGTCCTGCTGTCTGCCCATAATTTTAGGAAATGTGGAGACTCCAAGATGGGTGTCCAAGTTGTAGTGGCAGGGTTCTCAGAGCAACAGGCCTACTCCTGTCCCTCATCCAATATTTCTTATGTTAATAGTCTAGGAAGTTAATGGCTGTGCCACAACAGCGTGGCTCCACTGTAAAACGGTTTGAGCTGTTTTGGCAGCTTTTGAGCACACCTAAAGATGTTGTTGATGCCTTGTTTTAGCCTCTCAATGAATTCAATGGGTTCAGATATGTTCATCAGACCGTTCGTCGAAACTGTTTGGCAAACGCAGGTGAATTTGATAAACACGAACCAAACCGAATCTCGGGAGGTTCAATTATTTCTCCTCGTCATACCTTATGAAACTAATTTACGATCAGGGTACCTCTGTATTCATAAATTTTAATATGACATGAGAGACTATTATATATCTATGGGAATTTTATGGCTCTGATACATCAAGCAGTTGTTGACACTTTTCTGACATAAAACCACTTGAAACATTGCAAAATGTTTGCGCAACTCTCACTTATGCAAACATTTTGTGACAAACTCATCTGCATAAAGGAATTTGTTTCTTCCCTGCCTTCCCTAACCCCAGCTAAGGAATCTATACTCCATCCCTTTCAGTTTCAGAAGAGGTTTTATTACAGAAATTATGATGGTCAATGAGGATAGTTAAAAAATGCTGCTCTTTTGGTCTATGCAAGTATATTTGAATGAAAATCTCAGTTGATAGTATGTTATTACTCTAGTGATTGGAGGAGAAGCATCCAAGGTATATTTTCACCACCAGAAGTCCGGTGGTTGGCACACTGCTTCTTAGCTCTGAGAATGGAAACATGTAACCCTTTAAAGTTCATTAATGATCAAAGAAAAGCTGCAAAAGTTCACAATCCAGATAAATATACAAATATGGTTTTGTAAGTGTTATTTCTAGGCTGTTAATGGGGGAAGTGTGTAATACCAATGTACCACAGCATGCTGCAGCTAAGGTAAAAATGTAATTTTCCCTCTCAAATATTGCTTTAGCCCCAATTTTATTACTTTTACAACAGACATAGTATTGTGATGCCCTGGCAAAACCAGGTAGTCACACATAGGCCACTGCATAATACCTTCCCTCACTAGGAAACACACAGTCAACCAGAAACCCTAGTCACCCCCCCTTAGGGAAAGATAGACACACCAGTGGGCGTGACCAGGCAGTTGGGACACGCCCACCAAGGGATCCAGACAGCCCGGGGCGGAAAAACAGCAGTTTAGTTTAGATTAGTCTGAAGTTCAGTTTGGAGAGGAGTGTGGGCTGGAGCTAAGTGTAGCTCCAGCAAGGAAGTTCAAGTTGAACGGTACCAGGGTAGGAGCCCTGGTGCCACTGGCTAGGAGGCAGACGGTGGTCTCCGTCAGCAGGAGATGGGAAGACGGCTCGGCAGAACCGAGGTGGACCGGGACAGGGTTGGAGCCCGCCGGTACCGACACGGGGAACCGACCCGGAAACCGTAGCACAAAGAGTGGTACTTGGACCCTGAAGCCAGAACTGGAACCAAGTGGACTGGTTAATTCACCGATTGAGGCCAGGACTAGAGGTCCTGTCCCACCCAAAGTCCCTCATAGAAGACAACAGCCCACCTATAGGGATATGAGGTCACCGCCAGGGCCCATAGATCTCCACAGGCCAGCGTCTGCGGGCACGGCTCCTTAGGCCACATCCAGCCGGGAGCGGACTCCTGAGTTTCATGCTAGGAAGTCCACCTTACGTAAAACAGTGCAGAGAAAAGGATAAAGACAACCAGCCGGGTGGGGGACCCGAATGCAACCGGCCGCGGCACCGGCCACCATCACCTTGGTTTACCAGGGACTTCTGTGGTTTATTAACTGTGAGTACACAAACACTCCCTGTGGTCGCTATCCCCTGCACTGTGTCACCGGGTCCCGGGGCCACCATCCCTACCCACGGAGGGGTTAACAACTGGCTGCACAACATCTCCCCCAGGTGCCCTGCAACAGCAGCGGTGGTGTCCCACTTCACCACACACCGTGGGTGGCGTCACGAACTTACTACGGCCTAGCCCATACATCTACGTCCCCCCATTTATTCGGCATGTCCGCGAGACCCCCGGGTCAGGAGACCCTCGAGCCACTACCCCAGCAGGCCCGGTTCCGAGCAGCGCCAGCTGCTGGCACGGGGGCGGCACAGTATCATGAGAAAATATGTCACCCAGTTTCTACTGAGCGTTGATACCTCATATATGGTCAGAAACCCTTGTTTGAACAAACATCAGGGCTCGAGAGGGAAGGATCACCATTTGAATTTTTCAATACAAATTTGGTTGGAATAGACTGTGGGCACCATGCCGCATTTGCAGGACCCCTAACGAGTCTAAGCAAGTGACACCATTTTGGAAACTACACTCCTCAGGAATTTTATCCACGGGTGTAGTGAACATTTGAACCCACAGGAACTACACAGAATTTGATAACATTAGCTTGTCACATTCAAAACTTTTTCACGAAAATGTTGCTTTCACCCCAAATTTTTCACTTTTGCAAGGGATAACAGTTGACCCCAAAGTTTGTTACGTATTTTCTTCTGAAAAATGTTCTATTAGGACACACGTCAGGGCTCTTAAAGGAATAAGTGACATTTAGTATATGGAATGTAAAATTTCGCTGGAATAGATTGCAGACACCATATCTCATTTGCAGGACCCCTGGGGTAACAAAGTAGCAGAAACCCCACAAGAGACCCTATTTTGGAAACTAGACCCATCAAACAATTGAACTAGGGTTGTGTAGAGGATGTTGAAAGTGTAGCTGTTTCACAGAACTTTTTATGTGAACACTAGGGCTGGGCAGAAATGGACTAAAAAATTCTGGATCTGCGTGGATTAAAAGTTGCCCAGGTGCCAGACCCGGGCCCGGGATTCCAGGAGTTTGATCCGAATCTTAAATAATAAAAAAAAGAAAATAAGAATTAAGCAAGTGCTTCATATTTAGCCAGGCTCCAGCCCGGCTATACGTATTTCCCACACTGCTGTATTTTGCTCGTGTGTCCTCCGTGGGCGGCTCATTTTATATGCACGGCTTTCCCTGCCCACTAGCCGGCCTGGCCTCTGTGATTAGTTGCAGTCAGACACACCCCCGTCCTGTGTGACAGCATCTGCCTGGAGTCATCGCCCATCGTGGCTTATTCATTCTCTGGAGCTCACAGCAGGCAGTCTTGTTCTATGGCACTCTTCATGAAATTCAGATGTAGCAGATATCGTGTAGTTTATGTTGGACCTGGAGGGTGTTAGGGGTTAATAAAGTGGTGAGAGAAGGTGTTTTCTTTATGTATTTTCTTTGTGTATTTTATTCCAAATAAAGGATTTTTTTGTGTTTGTTTACTTTCACTTACAGATTAGTGATGCGTGTGTCTCATAGACACCTGTCATCATTAATCTACGATTTAGTAGCAGCTCTGCACTGTTATTAACCCCTTATTACCCCAATTGACACCGCATCAGGGCATTCAGGAAGAGCCGGTAAAGCGCCGGGCTTGTCACATCTAATGGATGCAACAATTTTGGGCAGCTGGAGGCTGATATTTTTAGGCTGGGTCTCCCCAGCCTGAGCATACCAGCCTTCAGCTGTGGGACTTTATCTTGGCTGGGTATCAAAATTGGGGGGAACTTCACGTCGTTTTTTTTTAAATTATTTATTTAAATAAAAAAAAAAAATACCTGCATGCTGTTCCTCTTCTTTTGATACGCAGCCAAGATAAGCGCAGGACTTGGGCTGTAGTCATGGGCTTTATCTGTGCTAAGTATAAGAACACGGGGGAGACCCTGCACTAATTGTTTTTGGGGATTTTTATACCACGATACTGACGATAGATGCTAGAATGTATGGGCTCCTTCCAGGTATGATGTTATTTCAACACTCCCCTTATCACATGATAGAAGCGTATTCAAAATAATGTCTGATGTTTCCAGCCAGAATAAACATTCTTTTTCTAACTCCACGTGGGCATGGAGGTGTTTATAATAGAAGTGGGGGTCTGCAGGTGAGACCTCCAGACAGGGGGGTGCAGGTGGGGGCAAAGGCAAAACTCACCTTTGCATGGTTATGGTGGATGGGAGGAAACATCACCACCCCCACTAACCAAGCCAGTCATGCCCACTAACCTGGATGGAGTCCATACATTCTAGGCTCACTGTAGATTCTAGAGTGTATGGGCTCCTTTACACTGCTCTCCCTGCTCACCAGCTGTCCTGGCGCCTGTGATTCCATGCAGTAAGCTGACACACTGACACTCAAGGTGGGGGTATGCCTGACTGCACGTCTGACTGTTATCAGTGGAACAGGCAGTGAATGCGAGGCCTGGGACCAGCATACAGCCATACCGGAGCCTTGGTAAGTCTACCGTGCACACTCCTATTCCTCTATCTCTTCTACCACCATAGACTTCTATGGAGATGGAATCAGGACAGGAATCGGATTTTTTTTAAAAAAGAACAGGTTCCAGTTTTTTGCGAGTCCGCCCAGCTCTAGTGAACTCGAACACAAAAATAAAATTCTCGAAAATGTTGTTTTAGCCCAAAATAAGTAATAGCTATGCAATTTCTCCTGAACACGATGATACCTCATATGTGATTTAAAACTTCTATTTGGGCACATGGTAGAGCTAGGAAAGGAAAGAGCGCTGTTTGATTCTTGGAGTTTAAATCTGTCTGGAATAGATTGCGGAAGAAACTTTGCATTTGCCGGCCCTTGACATGCCAAAACAGCAGAAACCCCTTACAAGTAGCCCCATTTGGAAACTAGATATCTCAAGGAAATCATTTAGTGGTGTAATGAGAATTTTTAATCTACAAGTGATTCACAAAACTTTGTAACATTTAGATGTGAAAATAAAAAAAAACTATTTTTTTCCCACCAAAATACTGTTTTAGGACCAAATTTAAAATTTACTGAAGGGTAAGAGGAGAAAATGGACCCCATAATTTGTTATGCAATTTTTGCCAAACATGGCAGTACCTCATATGTGATTTTACACTACTGTTTGAGCACATGACATAGATAAGATGTGAAGGAGTGCTACTTGGCTTTTAGAATGCATATTTTGTTTGAATAGATTGTAGAGTCCATTAACTGAGCCACAGAAGGGCAAGATCAGCAGAAACCCCACAAGTTACTCCATATTGGAAAATCCTGCTAAAGGAATTCATCAAGAGGAGTAGTGAGGCCAATTTACACATATAATGATCCCCAATCATATGACATTTTTATTTTTATTCAAGTAAAAAACTTTTTACACCACACCATTATGTGCACATTAACAATACACTGATCAATTGTCTTAAGCCAACTATATGGCAACCCCTGATCTTGAATATCAAGAACAGGGTTTACAATGAAAATAGAAGACAAATTGATACAATTTAAACATACATTCGAGGTGGAGACGTCTTAAATTAATATGAAATGGTTGGCGGTTCACTATACTGATTAAAGGACTGATCTTCCAAACGCCTTGTGTGGATACTCCTGGATGAATATAATTGACTGTGACCACAGAATCAGCACTAGTGTGCCAGCATAGTCACATTGGGAGCTACCAAGTTAAGTTTGGTTTATACATTCAGTGTCCTGTTGTGAACCAGCATTTGGTTATGTATGTTTAAATTGTATCAATTTGTCTTCTATTTTCATTGTAAACCCTGTTCTTGATATTCAAGATCAGGGGTTGCCATATAGTTGGCTTAAGACAATTGATCAGTGTATTGTTAATGTGCACATAATGGTGTGGTGTAAAAATTTTTTTACTTGAATAAAAATAAAAATTTCATATGATTGGGGATCATTATATGTGTAAATTAGACTACTATTATCCCCGGGGCCCTAGAGGTATTTAAATTTGAGTAGTGAGGCCAACACATAACTCGTCAAATATTATCTGACCGGTGCTCTGCCCCTATCAAAGTGGATGCAAAAGTTTGTGAGTTCTCTCGCTTCTCCCCTCCCTTTACAGAGAGTAACCCCTTCCTATTATCCTATGATTTTGACGGTTTAATTAGTAAAGCCCCTTTCACATTGCGTTTTTCTCTACGTCCACAGGTCCCGTCGGGGCATCTGTCTGGACCGCCCTTCCCCCACTCTGCAAAGCGTGCTCCGGACGCATGCGCCCGACAGGGCCATTCACTGTTATGTTTTGTGCCATTTTGTGCATATATACGTTTCTGCAGACGGACACCCGAACGTAGGTGATCTACGTTCGGGTGTCCGTCTGCAGAAACGTATATGTGCACAAAATGGCACAAAACAGAGCACACGCTAACGCACTGCGCTCCATAACAGTGAATGGCCCTGTCGGGCGCATGCATCCGGAGCACGCTTTGCAGAGTGGGGGAAGGGCGGTCCAGACAGATGCCCCGACGGGACCTGTGGACGTAGAGAAAAACGCAATGTGAAAGGGGCCTAATTCAATTAATTGTCCTCCTATTATTATTTTGATAGTGTAATTCTCAATTATTTTGATTGGGCATATTATATATATGGCAAAAAATGCTATTTCAACCTCTTATAACTCCCAATATTGGGCATATTAATGTCACGCTAGGCACAGGGAAGTACCAAGTGAATGATGACAGAGAAGGGAAGGGAAACCCTGTGTCTAGGGAAGGGAAAAATGATGACACCTGACGAAACTTGCCGCTGGCCCCTGGCTTTCCTTACTACCCTAGATACGTTTCGCGCTTATGCACCAAGCCGAATACCTGATCCTGGCTGACCCTGAAATAGGCCATATGTAAGGAATGGATGGGATGAGAGCTTAGTCAACCCCACTAAGCTCTAAAGGACACAGGAAATACATGCAGAAGAAAGTAAATGAATAACTTATCTCCAGATAATTTAGGGAGAGGACCTGCAACAACAAAGTTTCTCCAGATGAATACAAGCCAACTGCTTGCACTGAAGACTTGTTAAGGGTATTAGACCTATCACCAGCACAGAGTAAGGGGGAATGAGGGTAGTTAGAAACACAAAGGGAAGTGCTGAGATTAACAACTGAAAAGGTGAGGAAATATGCAGTGTCCTAAAGAGAAAGGGATCAACCCCAAACAGGGAGAAAGGGAAAGTCAGAGAGCAGCTTGTGTAGCCAAACGCTGCAATATTCTACAGATGGAAACTACAGGACTGTCTGTCAAGCATGACACACCCGTGACAATTAGTTTGTAAAAAATGAAAAACACTTTATAAAGTTTAAAAGTTTTATTAAAAAAAAAAATTACATTTTAGAATGTATCAGAGACATCACATTTCAGTAGAATTACAGATTGTCATAGAGCATTACAATTATTTTACAGATCTTACAGAACAAGCACAGAACTGGTTTCAGAGTGATTAATTGTGTGTTGTGGATATCAGGCAGATGACCTCTAATCCAGCAACGTCTTAGTGTGCCCAGAGGCTATCATGCTAAAACAGTCACAGGTTCCTGGTCATCTAAACGCAACAACACACCACATTGTCATCTAAAAGTAGCAATACTTAGCATTGCCGGCAAAAAGCAGGCACACAGTATTTATGGAAAACATACAAAACATATTTTTTTAATCAGACAACAGAAAATATTAGTAATCTTGTTTGCAACCAAAGATTCTTGTATCTTGTATATATATCTTGTAATAGGACAGTCTCCGTGCTAAATGATGCAACACAAAACAACAGTGATGCCAGCACATACTGCTATATGTATCTTGCGAGGGTCTGCTGCATATATTTGTAGATGATGACTTATTCCCGCCTTACTATTGTTGATGATCTCGTGGAGAGTGCTAGTGATAACTGCGAAATAGAAAAATCATTTACCAAGTACGTACACCACAGAAATCTGAGCATTTTACACCTGGTACAAAACGTATTTTGTGAAGGTAAGAAAAGCTGAACGATAAATTTAAACACAAAGTACATGGTTCTTTTTAATAACCCACAACATAAATTACAAATTGTAACTTTAGTGCGACATGCGTACTGCACAAAAACACTTTTTTTTTTAGAAGCGTTTGAGGATGCAATGCAAGAACCTTACGGGTATTTGTTGCTAGACTTAAGAGACAATATTTCTGAGGATCTTCTCTTAAGGATATGGTTGTTTCCATTAGCTTTGTCCACTGTGTATGTTCAAAATAAAAATACTTCTAAAAAGGGAATCTTTCACAACATCAGACATTGTACGCTGTGTATGCAGTGTTATAAAGATGTGTGAGAGAATACAGCGTAACTGGGCTCTCTTAAAAAAACCGATGAAGGCAACTCCTTCTATCAGAAAGTCTATTTTGCGTAATACAAGCCGTGATTTAATTACAGCCATAGGGGAGATTGCATTAAACATCTTAAAAAGCTGAATTCCACTGAAAGAGCAGCAAAAAATATATTAAAGAAGTGGCATAAAGCTATGAGAAAACATGCCCCATGAAGAAAAAGAAGTGGCTACTAAATGTCATAAAGGTCCTCTTTTAGGTTTGCAATCACGATAACAAACTGCCCACCGGCAAATGGAACTTACAGAGAAAATGTATCTGGTCCCCAAACAGGATCTAATCAAACTATGACCACCTTTTACAGACAACATACGATAGCCTGTTATCTGACATCTTGATGATGAAATTAGTAAAATTTTACAACTGTAAAAGCACCAAGCCAGCTCACCATTTCTGCATCCAGTCTCTGCTCAAAGCCCGGACAAAGGCCCTGCCACGGCCTGATAATCGAACAAGTAAAGGAAAGGAAAAGTCCAGCTCAAATGAACAGTTTCTTCTTTATTTCTTGAGAATTTCAAGTACACGGGACATCAACATTTTTGCATCATGATTAAGGGTGGAAACACACCAGAAACACGTTGATGCATATGCCATTATAGTGGCTTCCTTGTTAAAAAATTTGATGTCCCATGTACTTGAAATTCTCAAGAAATAAAGAAGAAACTGTTCATTTGAGCTGGATTTTCCTTTACTTGTACAATTTTACAGCGCCATGACATACCGGATGACGTGAAAATTTAGAAATATAGTGATGTACTACAGAGATACTTAGTTCATGCTAAACAGGATGTAAAGGAACTATCAACTGATCCTTAGCACTCCTGAATCTGATCACCAACAATTGTCAAATTCAGACCCTAATTAGAGCTTCACTGTCAGCAAAATTGTCAGCCATGTAAATCAGTGGTATAAAAAAAATGCTGAATTTTTATTAAACAGTGTTGCAGAACAAAAATATTACAGCATGGAATGATTAAAGAAAATTTATTTTCAAAGGATCTGTAATTCCAGGGTCTAACCTGATGGATTTAGTATGTAATACAACACAGAGCAATGCCTTAACCAGAAAAAATCCACCTCGCGGTTGGGATATGTTTATGGTGGAAATGGCAGGGTTAAATATACCCTCCACTGTAGTTCCACTACTAGAGAGATTTTAGGAGGACTAAAAAATGTCCATTAATGAAGCTAGTGATGTATCTACACCTAGAACGTGGGCAACATTTTGCTGTGCAATTCCATCTTTACACCCTCTCATTAGGTATCACACAAGGAACTTTTCTATCTAAAAAAAAAAAGTTACTACAATGTAATTGTATATAACCTATAGTCAGAAGGATATACCATCATATTACTCAAATCTCACCCAGAATATCAAAAAGATAGAAAGACAAACAAAGATATTCAAAAAGGCATAAAGATCATATAAATTGTATTAGTTAAAAACCATACACAAATTTTAAAAACATACATGACAAGACATAACAAAACAAAAGAGGAGAGAGGCAAGAAATAATTTAAAATGTATAGGGTGGCCATGAAAGGTATATAAATGAAATAATTTACTGCATTACGTAATTCATTTAATATGGGGACATGAGAAGTCAAGAGCAGGCTGGATCATAAGATAATATAGCCAAAATTAGCAGGTGCGAACCACAACACCCAGCAAGACAAGGCAATTCTAACAGAATCATTAAAAAAGGGTCATTAGAAATCCTTCCCAGGCAAGTGCCTATCAATAATGTTGCCTATATAGGGAGCCGCAGCACATTGAAATATAAAGATGTACAGTGCCTACAAGTAGTATTCAACCCCCTGCAGATTTAGCAGGTTTGATAAGATGCAAATAAGTTAGAGCCTGCAAACTTCAAACAAGAGCAGGATTTATTAACAGATGCATAAATCTTACAAACCAACAAGTTATGTTGCTCAGTTAAATTTTAATAAATTTTCAACATAAAAGTGTGGGTCAATTATTAGTCAACCCCTAGGTTTAATATTTTGTGGAATAACCCTTGTTTGCAATTACAGCTAATAATCGTCTTTTATAAGACCTGATCAGGCCGGCACAGGTCTCTGGAGTTATCTTGGCCCACTCCTCCATGCAGATCTTCTCCAAGTTATCTAGGTTCTTTCGGTGTCTCATGTGGACTTTAATCTTGAGCTCCTTCCACAAGTTTTCAATTGGGTTAAGGTCAGGAGACTGACTAGGCCACTGCAACACCTTGATTTTTTCCCTCTTGAACCAGGCCTTGGTTTTCTTGGCTGTGTGCTTTGGGTTATTGTCTTGTTGGAAGATGAAATGACGACCCATCTTAAGATCCTTGATGGAGGAGTGGAGGTTCTTGGCCAAAATCTCCAGGTAGGCCGTGCTATCCATCTTCCCATGGATGCGGACCAGATGGCCAGGCCCCTTGGCTGAGAAACAGCCCCACAGCATGATGCTGCCACCACCATGCTTGACTGTAGGGATAGTATTCTTGGGGTCGTATGCAGTGCCATCCAGTCTCCAAATGTCACGTGTGTGGTTGGCACCAAAGATCTCAATCTTGGTCTCATCAGACCAGAGAACCTTGAACCAGTCTGTCTCAGAGTCCTCCAAGTGATCATGAGCAAACTAGACGAGCCTTGACATGACGCTTTGAAAGTAAAGGTACCTTACGGGCTCGTCTGGAGCGGAGACCATTGCGGTGGAGTACGTTACTTATGGTATTGACTGAAACCAATGTCCCCACTGCCATGAGATCTTCCCAGAGCTCCTTCCTTGTTGTCCTTGGGTTAGCCTTGACTCTTTGGACAAGCCTGGCCTCGGCACGGGTGGAAACTTTCAAAGGCTGAAGGCTAACAGTAGTTCCATAAGCCTTCCACTTCCGGATGATGCTCCCAACAGTGGAGACAGGTAGGCCCAACTCATTGGAAAGGGTTTTGTACCCCTTGCCAGCCTTGTGACCCTCCACGATCTTGTCTCTGATGGCCTTGGAATGCGCCTTTGTCTTTCCCATGTTGACCAAGTATGAGTGCTGTTCACAAGTTTGGGGAGGGTCTTAATTAGTCAGAAAAGGCTGGAAAAAGAGATAATTAATCCAAACATGTGAAGCTCATTGTTCTTTGTGCCTGAAATACTTCTTAATACTTTAGGGGAACCAAACAGAATTCTTGTGGTTTGAGGGCTTGAATAATAAATGACCCTCTGAATAAGCTTTTCACAATTTAAAAAAATAAAAAAAGAAATAACATTCATTTTTGCTGCAGTGCATTTCACACTTAAAGGCTGATCTACAGTCCAAATGTCACAATGCCAAGTTAATTCCGAATGTGTAAACCTGCTAAATCTGCAGGGGGTTGAATACTACTTGTAGGCACTGTATGTACTAAGGCACTAACACAGAAATTGTTTGCAAAAGTTATTATAGTAAGAACAGGAGGGATAAGTAAAAAAACAAAAAACAAAAAATGATGCTTACTGTCCGATCCATGAAGCTGAGCCAAAATTCCTCAAGAGCATTGTAAAAGACTCATTGCCAGTTATCGCAAATGCTCTATTGCAGTTGTTGCTTCTAACTGTGGTCCAACCAGTTATTAAAGGGAACCTGTCAGGTTCCATACGCGTTCTAACCTACAAGCAGAGTGATGTGTGGCACAAAAAAACCCTTCCTACCCATCCCTGTGTTGTAATACTGTGTAAAATGAATTTATAAAAAAGGTTTTAAAACTTACATGTTTCGAATGTAAATGAGCAGAGGGACTAGTCCCTTGGGCATCACTTCACCCCGTCTAGCTTGCCCTCTTTCCATGGTATCATACCCCTGTGGGCGTAATACCATAGATTTACATGAGCGACGTCACTGTCAGCTCCTGGAATTCCGCGTGTGCGCGCTTCTCATTCGCGCAGCCTTCTTAGCTGGGTGTTTGCTTGGCGGCTTCAGACGCGCTCTGCGCATGGTTGGAAGCGCAGGAGTCTTCAGATCATGCGCAGTGTACATGTGAAGCCGACACGTGTACACTTGGTTTAGAAGGCTGTGGAACATGTAAGTTATAAAACCTTTTTTTTATATAAATTCACTTTACACAGTATTACAACACAGGGATGGGTACGAAGGGGTTTTTTAGGCCACATATCACCCTGTTTGTAGGTTAGAACGCATATGGGACCTGACAGGTTCCCTTTAAGTTTAGGGGTCAATCATGTTTTCACCCAGGGCCCTGTAGGTTTGGATTAATTTTTCCCTTAATACTAAAGACTTTCATTTATAAACTGCATTTTGTGTTTACTTGTGTTATCTTTGTCTAATACTTACATTTGTTTGGGGATCTGAAACACTTAAGTGTGACCAACATGCAAAGGAATAACAAATCAGGAAGGGGCAAACACCTTTTCACACCACAGCAAGGTGGAACTGTAATAATGTCAGACATTTATGGGAAGCCATCAACCGTCTATTATTTCAAATCTGTTGTATCGTAATTATCTTAACTAAAGAACAGGCACTACTTGTCGTTGACTTGGATCTATTCCCAATGAAATACATACAGTGATTGTTATTGCAACAAGAGTTAAAATAGTGAGCTATTGGAAGACTCCTAAATGTCCTCCACTGGCGGAAATCATCGCTTTGAATAATGAAAACTGTTTATCAGAAAAATAATAGCCTTTGTCTACTAATATATCACAATTTCTTAGAAAATGTAACATTTGGCTGTTTTGAATACTCTTACTATATAACCTTCAACTCTTATTATGTAACCTTCAAGTATCACATATAGAATGTAATTTTAGGATTTATTATTATCACCACTTTATCCCCCCTAACTCCCCAATAATGTGTTATATTAAGAAATTATTGTAAAATGGTTACATTGTAAAGATGTAAACAACATGACAAAAGAACAATGTTGAACACGAGGTCATGTGGAAATTGAATGATCTTAATGAAGTAATATTTGACATCTTTTTCTTTTAAATAAAAATGTATAGTTTAAAAAGAAGAATTGTAATGATATATTATTAAATACAGCTGACTTTGATGTATGTTCTGTAATGCCATGAACTCTAGTGTGTTTGTGATAGTTGTTAATGAATTAATCAAATCTTTTATTGCAAACACGACTACTATCATTTTCTGTTGCCTGATTAATAAAATATCGTTTGTATTTTTTGGATAAATGCTGCGTGCCTGCTTTTAGTGGGCAATGCTATTAGTGCCACTTTTAGATTACAATACGGTATGTTGTGGCCTTGAGAGGACCAGGAACCTGTGACTGTTTTAGTCTCAGCCTCTGGGTACAATAAGATGGTGTTGGGTTAGAGGTTATCTGCTATAATCACTCTGAAATCGGTCCTATGCTTGTTCTGTAATAATTGTAAAATACTTGTAATGCTCCATGACACTTCTCACACTGCGTTCTTCTCTACATTTCGTGGTCCCATTGGAACTTACGTCTGAAACCCCCCAAAAAACGGGATTCAGATGTATGTACTAATGGGGTTACTGATTATAATGATGCAGACGGAATCAACGTGAGCTCTGTTGTGCACCATTTTCAGGTGTATACACCTACTAGATTTGGGCACTTAGATGCCGTAGACCTCCAGTAAGTGTATACATCCAAAAATAGTGCACGACAGAACACATAGTGATTCCGTCTGCAGCATCATAGTCAATGGCCCCGTCAGCGCCATTGATCATGCGCCGTGCATCAATAGTCAGCGTCAGGGCCCCGTCAGCGCCATTGGTCATGCGCCATGCATCATTGGTCAGCGTCATCACCCCCGTCAGCGCCATTAACAATCCAAATTCTATTTTGTGGCAAGCTTGGATGTAAACTCTGACTGGACAACTGAAGTGGGCACAAAACGCAGCATGATAGTGTGACGCCCTGGACTAGCCAGGTAGTCACAGTTAGTGCCCCGCATAACACCGGACCCCTAAAAAGGAGTCATCAGCCAACCACAAAAACCCTAGTCACCTCCCTTAGTGCTTGATGGACACACCAGGGGGGCGGAGCCAGGTGGTTGGCACGCCCACCGAGGAGTTCAGAGGGCCTGAGGCAGGAAAACACAGTTCAGTTGTAGTCAGATTAGTGACAGGAGTGGGGGAGGTGAGGCCTGTGAGACAGGCCGGTGACCGTCTGACAGGTGTGAGGGTTGTAGCCCGAACACCTTGGCTAGGAGGCATACGGTGGCCTCAGCCTGCAGGAGCCGGGAAGACGGCTCGGTGGAACCGTGGTGGACCGGGACAGGATAGTGGCCCGCCGGTACCAACCCGGGGAACCGACTTGGAAACCGGAGCACACAGGGGGGTACTCAGACCCTGAAACGAGGTCCGGAATCCACTGGACTGAGTTAATTAACTGATTGTGGTCTGGATTATAGGTCCTTTCCCACCCAAGTCCCGACTGAAGACAATAGCCCACTGATGGGGATAGAAAGCCACCGCACAGGCAGAGAGATCCCACGGGCCAGCGTCTGCAGGCAAACGGGCTCTCTCGACATACACACAGGCGGGGAGCGGACTCCTGTCGCTGAAGCGCAGGCAGTCTACATCTACATAACTCAGTGCAGGAGAAAGGCAGAGACCACCATCCGGGTGGGGGACCCGACTGCAGCCGACTGCGGGCACCGACCACCATCAACTTGGTTTACCAGTGACTCATGTGTGTCAATAACAGTTCCCTCCGGCCGCGCACATCGCCCTGCACCGCCCAGATATCCCTAACGGGTCCCGGGGGCAATCATCCCTGCCCACGGAGGGGTTAAAATCTGGCTGCACTACCATCTCCCCCGGGTGCCTCGTAACTGCAGCGGTGGTGTCTACACCTTCACCACATCCCGTGGGTGCTGTGACGAACTCAAGCTCTGGCGATGCACCTACCTAACCCCCACCAAAAGCGCCAGCATCCCCTTTCAGAGCGACGTGACCCCGGGTCCGGAGGCTCTCGAGCCACCCACCAACGAGCCCGGATCCGAGCGGCTCGACTGCGGCCTAGTGCGGGGCGGTACACATCGACTCTTCTGGCGTCACAAACAGGATACTTACCTATTCACTTACCTAGTGAAGTGCGCCTTGAAGTTGAAGTCAGCGGTGATCTGTTGCAAAGTTTTCAGAATCCGCCATCTTGCCGCCATCTTTTGGCGCGAAGATTCCCGCCAGAGTCTTCTTCCCTGCAGAAAGGGCGCGAACGCTGAAGCCCTGCCCCCTGGGAAAACGGCCGTGCAGCAAAGCGAGCGGTTGGAAAACGAAACTATAGAGAAAAAGAAGCGAGTGCCGCGAAAAGACCAAGGGGGAGCAGATGGAGGATGCCTGCTCCCAAGCCTGATGCCGGCCCCACGCCGACCGCTGGAGCGGCGGCACCCGCAGAAAATGCCACTGGCAAGGAAGAGGTTACAGCTCCCGCTCCGGTCACAGGGGTCGCTGGTCCAGAGGCTCCGGTGGTGACTCCCCGTGCGACAGCTGGCAGTGAACCGCCTGCCGCAGGAAGGATGTCGGTCCACCCGGCCGTGATGGGAACGGCGCCTGGCCCAGAAGACCCCGTAGGCACCAACTCAGAACCGGAGACGACAGATGGCAGCAGCTCAGGGAAAGATACGGAGTCCGTCTCAGAGGATGAGGCCCCACTCGCCATTGGCGTCTTCGGAAACACGATGATGGCGCTCTGCAGGTACTGTCGGCAGCTAGGGCACTTTGCAGACATGTGCCCTGAAAATGGCCAGCCTTAAAAGAGCCGGGACCTGCCGCAAGTTAAAAGTTAAAGTTGAGAAGTTTTAAAGAGCCCGCTCCCACTATAAAGTCTCCTGCCTTTGTTGAATGTCTCCAAGTTCCCGGGAGATGCCATCCTGCATATAGGTTAAAGGAGGAGAACCCTGCCCAACTTGTTGAACGCCACTGCGGTCGGAGGCATAGAGGGCACCATCAGGGGTCGGAGCCCCTGGTGGAGGATGGCAAGGAATTGTAAGGAGTGAGGACAATTCTGTTTGTAGAGTCCGGTCTACCAGACCCGCACTGCAGGCAGTGGAAGACGGGGTCTTTCTGGACAGTGTCACTGTGAGTGAATGTGGCATTGGGGACCTGGGCTGCCCTGTGGTGGACTGAGGGAAAGTTGCCGAGGAAGCTGCGCCAGCAGCGGAGTTAACATGTTTTAAATAGTCCTGGACCACCTTTCCCGTCCTACAGTCTCGAAGCTGGTTGGAGGAAGGGCCTGCGGCAGAGGAGGCCGAGGTCCCGTCACCATGCAAACCTTCTTCCAAGAGCCACAAAACATTTGTAATTTTTTTTGTCGCTAGAGCTGTATGGGGGCTTGTTTTTGTGGGATAAAGGTGTACATGTGAGTGACATCATCCATTTTACCTTACAATGTACTATAATACAGGGAAAAAATTCTAAGTGGGATTAAATGGTGAAAAAAATAATTTCCGCTATAGGTTTTGTTTTAACACCATTTATTGAAGGGTAAAATAATCTGGAAATATGGTTGCTTAGGTCAGTCTGATTACAGAAATACCAAGCATGCTTCAATATTTTTCAGTTTTTGTTTACTTTCTGTAAAAATCTTTACCATATTTCTAAAACCAATATTTCAAGTGTTTATCCTATTTAACCCTGCTCACTAAAATTGGAGTACCCCTTTAGAATTATAATTACTATAAGGGTAAGTTCACATGCAGCAAATTGGTTTTAGAAACTTCTATGATTGATAACGCCTTAATGAGGTTGTTTTTGTATCAAGTGCAAGGTCTGGCTGGGACTGAAATGTAACCGTTATTTGAAAGCTTACAGGCCTATGCCGCCCCCTCCCCTTCACACTCATTTCCTAAGATTGGGGTCTCTATTACAAATACAAACCTGCCTAAAAGAGGAAATCAAACTTTTCTCTAATTTAATTGTAATTTTAAAATGCATCGTAAGTCTCATTCCTCCTTATTTTTAGGCGGTAGTGCCAGCGTGAGAATCAGGACTTAACTGGTTGAGTTCAGAAGCTGCAGAACGTATATGAAACACCAAGGGAGCAACCAGAGTTCTACGGACCTCACAGCAACATTTGGGCATGGGTCCGTACCACCAACATGTTGATTTACAGACCATGTATGTGTATATAGTAAAGTTGAATTCAGTGACACACTAGTGCAGTTCTTGCTGATTGAAGTCATTCACTTTTTGTGAACATTCATCCCAGACTGGTATGATCCTTTCTTCCATCCATGATTTCTCTCTGCTGTATTCAACACAGAAACATCTTAGACTTGTTGCTTTTCCTTCACCTTCAACCCGCTCTACACAAACCGCATAGTACCATGTATAGTGTCCTAGACAGAAATAATGCCTCTTCCATCCTTTGTACATAAAAGCATCATGTCAGCTTTTTTTTCATTGCATCGCTAGAGTGGTGCTTTAACTTTAAGTCCCCAGACCCCTGCCATATATTCACCTTCCAGCACCTTCACCTTCTATCTCTGCCGCTCCAGTTGGTCTCAGTTACTGAACTGAACACACTTGTCTGTGTTACAAGGAGCACGCTGGAGGTCACAATTCACTACAACACTATGAGAACCTCAATCTGGCTCTTATAGAGATGCATTGGGAGCTTCTGACTTCCGGACAGTCCGAAGTTACTCCAAATAGACTGTTTGCAGCACCAGGTGGAATCTTCACCAAGTATAGGGGACGCAAGTCTAAGTTCAAGGGATCTTCTTGGTCACTATCTCATAAATAAAAAGCATGAACAGCGTCCCAGGGGTATTTTCAATTTTCCTGTATTCCATCAGGCAACGTTTCGCCCTACATATGGGCTTTATCAAGCATCTGAAGTCAGAAGTTACTGTCACAAGATGGCGCCGCAGGACAAGAGTGGCGTCAGTAAGAGGTGAAGACTCCAGAAGGTCTTAAAACAGGGGCCAGGGGGTCTTGGATTTCAAGCACCACTCCAGGCCTGAAAAAAAACATTGAAGTGGTACTTTAATAGTGTCCTCCTTTTGAAACTAGAACTGTAATAATACCTCCTCTGAACATCCATTGATACTGCCCCCTTTGTGTCTCTACAAAGTAATAGTGCCCCATCTGTGCCTCAATAAGAGTGTCCTCTTTGTTTTCACATATTAATAATGCTCCCTTATGCATCCATATTGTAATAGTGTCCACTGTGCCATCATAAAATAATATTGCCTCTTCATAGTTATACTACCTCCATGTAATGCCCCTTCTGCCTGCTCTTAGTAAATGCCCTTGGTGCCTACACTTAGTAATAAAGCACCTTGTTTCTTTCTAGTAATAATTCCCTTTTTTGCCATGTCAAAGAAATATAGTCCCTTGTAGTACTAATGTTCCCCTGAGCCTCCTCATAGTTTTAATAATGCCCCCCCATGTAACCTCATAGTAGTAGAACCACCCTGTGGTAGTAATTCCATCTTTGTCTGGCAATGAATAAAATAAAGAAGGAGAAGGTAAAACTCACCTCACTATGCTCCCGCTAATGAGTGGTGATGTGCTGCTCCTCTTCATTCTCCTCTACGATAGCTATTGCTTGTCAGATGCAAGTCATCATGTTGCCTGACATCCCTGGCATGGAGAAGCAGCCTATAGCGTGTCGAAGTGAGTGGTGGAGCATGGATTTAAGGGCTTTGTTCTCTGTCACAGTTCCTAAGAATATATTCATCCAGAAGATATGGTTACAAGTGTCGTGAGAACTTGCGGCCCACTGCCGGACAGGCTCATCTGGCATTTTTCAGAATACCCAGTTGGCCAGTCCAAACCTAAACATGTGAATAGGTTTTTACAAGTCATATAAGTCTAGACAAACCCTAATTGAAGTCTTTAATGTTTTCCAGATGCTAACATCTTGTTTAAAATCTTTAACTAAGATATAACCTCACCCAAACTTTATTTTTTTTCTCTCCATTTGACTATTTTCATTTTAAGATTTCTTATTTCTGAAATTCTAATGAAGGTTCCTGGTAAACAAGAAAATAATCAGTATATATTCACTTTCATGCCCATTAATTTCTTTTAATTTAAAGTACAGAAGATAACATCCGGCCAACGTTCAGGCAAAATAAAGCCATTGCAAATGTCAGTTAAAATTGAAATTTGGAAAAATTCTTAAACCGCCTTATCCCAGAATCAGTGTGCACTTTTATTTAAGGTTACCTTTTCATATTCTTCAATTGCCACAGCTTAAATCATGTTTAAAATAACATCTCAGCTGCAAACACATATTTTCCAGCAAATTACTTTTTTGGCTGTGAGCATAATCCTGTTTTTATCCTACACTGTCAAATAAATATAATTTTGACAGAAATTAGTGACGAGTTATCGAATGCATGGTGACTGGGATTAGGAAGCAAAGGTTTTAGGATTTATGTGTTAAACAATGGTCATCGCTTCTGAAATTGGTCTGTTGGTCTAAATCTGAACTATTATTGACTAAGGTAAATAAAAAATATTTTACTACCACGAAGAGTGCATTTTATATGAAAATTCAAAGGCAAAAAGTTTTAAGGTGACAACTGAAGAAATGTGATACTTTTACCAGGCCGGACATTCATATATCTTTGCATGAAGAATTTCTCATGATAGCAAAATAAAAGTATGTTCATTTATTTTTTTTCATAGGTTTTTGAAAAAATGAAAACCTCAAAAAAAAAAAGTGAAAACATCCACAGATTTGATTCAGTTTTTAACCCCTCCATGACCTTGAACATTTCGGTATGTCCAAAGTCATGCCTGTCACTTTAATGCAGGCTCACGTGGCGAGACTACATGTTGCCTCGCACATATCGGCTGACCTGATTAGAAGACATGTGCAACTTACCTGTCTGAAAGGATTTAACATGCGCCGGCGGGGAGAAAGTCATTCCCCACCGTCATCATCGGCCCCGTGACCAATGGGATGTCATGACAGCCG
Source organism: Anomaloglossus baeobatrachus (assembly GCF_048569485.1). Classification (NCBI taxonomy): domain Eukaryota; kingdom Metazoa; phylum Chordata; class Amphibia; order Anura; family Aromobatidae; genus Anomaloglossus; species Anomaloglossus baeobatrachus. The sequence goes on along the minus strand of NC_134355.1, from coordinate 103,467,390 downwards.
GAGGTCAGCTGATGACCCCCGTCACTGTCATGATGTACTTTCTGTGAGCGCTGGCATTCATAGGAGATCGGCATTTCTGCTGTATAGAGTGGTGCTGAAGCATCGCTCTGAATGACAGAAGCGATTGGAGTGTAGGAACTTCAATTCCTTTAAGGGGACTAGTAAAATTAATAAAAAATGTAAAACAAAGTTTAAAAAATATGAAAAAATAAAGAAAATACAAGTTCAAATCACCCCCTTTTGCCCCTTTGAAAATAAAACAATTAAAACAAATAAACACATATTTGGTATCGACGCAATCAGAAATGCCCAAAATATAAAATCAATTTATCTGACTGGTACACGGCGTAACAAGAAAAAAAAATAAAAACATCAAAATTAGGTTTTTATTTCATCACCGCAATATTGTCAAAACATCATATCTACCTGAAAATTATACAATTAAAAATATCAGCTCAGGATGCAAAAAATAAGCCTTCACACAGCCCCAGATCCTGAAAAATGGGAACACTACGGGTCTTGGAAAATAGTGACAAAAATGCAATTCTTTTTTTATGTCAAGATTCTGAATTTTTTTTACCACTCACATAAAAAATAAAGTGTACATGTTTGGTATCTACAAATCTGTACTGACCTGAGGCATCAGACTACCAAATCAGTTTTACTATATACTGAACAAGGTAAATGAAAAGTCCAAAAAAACAATTGTGGAATAGCACTTTTTTTGCAATTTCACTACACTTTGATTTTTTTTCCCCTTTTCCAGTACAATATTGGGCAGAATGAATAGTGGAATTCAAAAGTAATCCCTCATTTGGCTATATTGACAGAAAAATTAAAAGTTTTGGCTCTTGGAAGAAAGAGGGGAAAAAACAAAATAAAAAAAAAACAAAAAACAGAAAATCACCAGGTGGTAAAGGGGGTTAAAAACATGCCCCCATTAACAGGAAATTTCCTTTTTTTAAAAAAGAAATCTTGCACCTATTTGTGTGCACAAATAACAAAAAAGAATCTTATCTGCTAAATTCCTTATAGCTCCATCTTAATGGTCTTGTGGTTCTCAACTGATGTTTACATCAGAGCAGAAACAAGCTATAAGGATACGGTTCTACTTGCATTTTGCAGTGACGAGTGCATTGCTATAAAACATTGGATTGCTATCACTCTAGTGCAAAACTTTGGGGCAGTGTCCATCTGCGATTGATTTCTCATGTCATAACAGCATGCAGATTGAATCGCAGCATCCTGCATTTGGCAGTGAGCCTCAGCTCACATGCACCCATACAAGCCTATGGGAGCGTGTGAAACATCGCACTGCATGTCATCCGACGGCAGGGCAATTACGCAGCGGCAGGCTGGGGTCGAGATGGGGAGAAAGTCCTCTCTCCTTCTTTTCTCCACAGCTGTGACCCGATCGCAAGATCACATCACAGTCGCATGACCCTCGGCTAACTCTCGCAGCAGAGGGTCAATAGCATATCACTTCCGATGCTCTCGCATCGGAAGCTATGTACAAGTGGAACTAAGGCCTAATATCTACTATCATTTCAATGACCGCTGCAGCCAATCACTAGTCACAATATCCAGGCTTGATTAGAGGCTGACTGGGGGAACTAGGGATTCATTAGGTGTTGTCCAACCAGGACCATTGGCACCACTGGAATGTAGCATTTAACACAGAAAAACATATATTTTTCATATTTTACTATAAATGTTGTCAGATTTTTTTATTTTAAAGCTAGGCAACCCAACTTTGTCCATTTATCATCGTTATATCCTTTCATAAGCAGGAACAATTATTTCAACAAGACTCAACATAACTATTGTGTATTAAAATGACAAAACATCTTAGACAGAAAGGTGTATAGGTCAGGCAAGTGTTTTCTTTGCAATACAAAGGTAAACATCCACAAGATATTCAGGATAAAGCCAGGTGCCCAGCGAGACAGCTAAGTTGCATATTAGGAAATCACATCGGGCTACAAAAAAATAAGTATTCCTCAAGCATCCAGCAGAAAAACATGTAAGGTTTATTCGAACAATGGTTAAACATTGGACAATGGACTGTACATCGCTAAAGCATACATCGCTTACAGATTTCAGACAATTACTGTTTCTTACTCATAGCTGTAAGTAAGCAGTAATGACTTGTAAGAGAAATATGGTTTGGATGGTACGCCGAGGATGTGTGAGTAGGAAACCGCAATGCTCTCAAGTGTGACAATGAAAGATGCTACAGAGATGTTCATTGCCCACATTTTAAAATATGTTTTAAAGAAACTTTGAAAGTTTTCCAACTTTGTTCCATGGATGCCAGTAGACATTTTTTTTTCTACTTTTATGCTATACGTCCTCACTGTATTTGATAATGAGCTGTGCATTGTGAGAAGAGAACATTTAACCCCTTCCCATTGAAGCCCAATTTAATTTTTACATTTTACTGTTTCTCCTCCATGAACCATAACTTTTTTATTTTTCATTCGACATAAAAATTTCAGAGCTTGATTTTTGTAGGATATGTCATCGATTTTAATGACACCATTCATGTTACTAAATAATGTATTTAAACAAGGGGAATGAAAATCCGAGTTCGGTGGAGTGATGAAAAATTTTTGCCATCATCTTTTTGTTTTTATGGTGTTTATTGTGCAGTAAAAATGACCTGGCAGTATGATTCTGTAGGTCAGTAAAATTATGGTGTTACCAATCTTGCATAGTTAATTTTTTTTATATAAAAGGGCATTTGTTAACAGGATTTCACATCCCAAACTAATTAAACACTGACAAGCAAAACGTAACAATGTTTTGAACTTTTGACTTTCGGGCTCCATATCTCACCATCCACTATAGCTTTGAAGGTGAGACTATCTTCATTTAATAAACAATCATCTTGGCTATCTCATGTAAATTTTACTTCCAATTATTTAGCATATGATTAGCTATGCAGATATTTTTCATGTTACTGCATTGTTACTGTTTTGCTCCTACAATTCTAACTTTAAAATGTTATTACTTTGTTAGCATTTTGTAAACTCACTTTTCAACACTGCCTGAATCCTTCTGTGCATGATCTCTATCAGATTCAAGTAGGTCTTGACCAAAATCTGATCCCAGGTCTTTTCTGCACGTTCCCAATGTTGGTGCATAATGGTCAACTCACCAGTATACAGCTTTTTCTTCAATTCTACCCACAAATGTTTGAGTGGGTTGAGGACTGTGGGGGCCAATCTAGCACCTCTACTTCATTGTCATTGAACAATTTCTTCATAAATCTCGATGTATACTTTGGTTCATTGTCCTGTTGGAACACTATGTTGTACTTTTCAAACACATAGTACTTGAGTGTATGAAGAAACTTGTCTTGTAGGATACTCACATATAGCTCAGTACTGAGAACACCATCAATCTTGGACAAGTATCCAACATCATTGGCTGTGAAACAACCCCATATCATCAGGCTCCCCCACTAAACTTGACAGTTTCTTCAATTTCTCAATCTGTTAGTCCCTTTTTCCTTTGATTTTTCAAGACTTATTTCCACCCATCAGAGCCTAGTCTATTGACTTTCATCTCACTGCTCCAAATCACCCGGTTTCTCTTTTCTTGGGAAATCTTCTTGATGGCTGCTCCTCAATTCAAACCAGTCACCTTTCTCTTGGGAATAAACCGAATAACAGAGAAAATGTGAAAATAGTTTGTAATTTGTAGTATACTGGAAGAACTAGATTATCAAATACCTGGAGCAAAACAGTAACAATGCATACATTTTTAATGTGGTTTTGGTGCTTTTTGTGCCAGGAGATGCAGAATTGGTGTTGAAATATCTGCAACCAAATACTCAAAGTTTGCACATCACCTAATCCGATGATCCAGCATTGACTTCAAGTTCACCATTACCAACCTTGGGCTTAATGACAGCTGTGATTTTTTTGACAGCTGTCATTAACCCCTTCTAGTATCCAGATTGCCAATTCTGAGACCCAAACAGCTAGTGTGACTGCAATCACAGAGAATGAGCGGGGGAAGCAGGACTGCAACCAATCACAGACACTGTTACAGACGGTGGGTGTGGAAAGCAGTGTATATTCATGAACTTTAATGATCGGGCCAGGAAGCAGGGTGATAGCTGCAGGGAAACTCAGTAAGTGTAATTCTGCTGCTTTAAGCCTCATAATATCCTGAAAACATTATTCCCAGAACCCAACTGTGAGTCAGAAATGCATCCAAGCATCTTCCACATGCTGTTCCCATTCCATTTCAGCACTTTTCCATGCATTGTCGCATTTTTACAGCCCTCCCAGACCGACTTCCAAGGTCCTTGAGAATATTATTCGAATTTCCTATTGTCTTGCGTTAGGTTCAGTATTCATGACAAATACAAGAAGAGTAAAAGTAGAAATCATTTGGCACGAGTAATCTGAACCCAAATATTTTTCTATTTGCCCATCACTAGTAAATAGTCTTATACAGTGCTGATAATTAGGTTCAGGAGACCCCAACTGTGTTTCATCTGTTCTTCAAACCATCATGCCCTTGCCCAATTTTTTTCCTGTATAACTTTTTTTGATACATTTTTTTCGCTTTATTCTAACAATCTGGTCTCCATAGATACAAACAAAAGAGTAACAAATCTATGTGTACAAATATTGCACACTTTTGCTAATCCAAACTTTCAACCAAAAGTAACATTTTGTCGTAATTTTAAATGATGTTTTAGATGGTAGTTTCAGATCCTAATTATATGCACCATGTCTTGAACCAGTGACATGAACATGATGGGTCTTTTGGGTGGGTCATTCAAATGTATATAAACCTTATACAGTGTGTCCACCCATTTCCTGTCCACTGCCATTAACTTGAGAAATGCGGCAGCTATAGGCATAGAAGTGGTGTCTAGGTATAGTAAAGTAGCCAAGCATGATGCAATGAAACACCTATAATGCCACCTGGTGGAAAACAATGGAGTTAGCATTTTTATCTTGAAAACGGAATGAGATAGAGAAATAAAGTGAATTACAAAGTTGTAGGGCATCTTAAATTCAATACGAATCGACACCTTGCATACAGAAATGCTGATAAGAACATGTAAAACTCACAAGGCTGCGGATGTAAAGCGATACCTCATGGAGACCTTCCAACAAGTCAATGGGTATGGTGGCTGCGGGGAGTGGCCTCCACGCTCACCTAACCTGACCCCATTGGACTTCTTTCTGTGAGGTCACTTCAAACAGCAGGTGTATGTGACCCTTCCACCAACATTGCAAGATCTACGACGACGTATTACAGATGCTTGTGCAAACGTGTCACCTACCATATTGCACAACGTGCAGCAACATACAGTATGCTGTCCAGAGTCTAGATGTGCATTGCAGCTGACGGTGGCCACTTTGCGCATCAAAGTTAAATGAGCGCCATATGCGTGACCAGCATTCAATGTTTTGGGGGGGGGGGTCATGGGTTTCATATCATAGTATTTTTGTATGCAAGGTGTCGATTTGTATTGAATTGATGATGCCCTGCAATTTTTTAATTCCCTTTTTTTCTCTATCTCATTTCATTTTCAAGATAAAATGCTAACTGCGTTGTTTTCCACCAGGTGGTGCTATAGGTGGTTTCATTGCGTAGCGCATGGCTACTTTACTATACCTAGACACCACTTCTATTCCTATAGCTGCCGCCGTTCTCAAGTTAATGGTGGTGGACAGGGTATGGGTGGACACACTGTATGTCTGTACTATTAGGCTATGTGCCTATGATGAGTTTCTAGTGAGTTTTTGACTGTATTTGTTAACTGCATAAAAAAATGCAGTGTCTTATGGTTCCAGAAAAATGGATGGAATTTATAGAAATCTCCTGCCAACTGGGCTTCTTTTTTACTCACCATAAACTGGTCTGTGGTACAAATCTGCACCATGTCAATTTCTCTTCTGCTTACGCTGAGTTTTATGTGCAAATGCTATTGATTCTAAAGCAAGGATGGTTGACCTTAGGGAGATCAACATCCAACACCGCGGAGACACCATCACGTGTTTCTCAACGCAGTGATTCTAGATTACTGCCCGCTGGGAAATATTCAAAACATGATTTGAATATTTCCCAGGGGGCAGTGCTCTAGAATCACTGCGTTGAGAAACACGTGATGGTGTCTCCGCGGTGTTGGATGTTGATCTCCGTAAGGTCAACCATCCTTGCTTATGTAGTCTTCTACTAGGCATTGCTCCCACTAGCCAGTTTCCTACTCCACACTGATGAGGGGCAAATACCCCGAAACAGCTGTGTGTGGATAAATACCATGTTTAGCATATGTGGTCTCCTTGACTGGAGACTGCCCTTCCCGTGGTTGTTCCTTCCCGGTGAAAGACCTGGCTAGTTTCCTGCCAGCGTTGAGAAACATGTGATGGTGTCTCCGCAGGCTTTCTTGTTTAGATGCTATTGATAGACTTGCATTAGATGTGGAATATCCACATATAGAAAATGCACATGAGTTTTTAGTAGGTTTCCACTTCGGAAATGAATAAAAGACATGCAATTCGCACATAAATATATCAATAAAGTTTTGTTAAACCAAATACCAAAAAGTATCAAAAATAAAGCAACTTTGTTTAAAACATAACAAAGGTTGAAGCATCCAGTGGAAACAGGCAGAGATAAAAAATGTTTTCATTTATTCAAACAAGGAAAATAATGCTGCAGTGGTACTGGCACTAAACAGATCCCTCTGGGATAAAATTCAACGCATTTCGACCTGAAATGTCCGTTTGGTGCCAGTACCGCTGTGGTATTATTTTAATGGTTTAAATAAATGAAAAAAATGTTTAGCCCTGCATGTTTCCGCTGGATGCTTCAACCTTTGTTCTCTGAGCTTCTGCAGCCCAGACCAGCACGTCTTCCATACGGACATGCTGATTCCACTCATACTACAACATGACACACCAACAAGAGACCCCAAAAGCAGCATCAAAATTGAGTTAAAAATGCATGTAAAAAACGCAGCAAAAACGCATGTAAAAAAAACCGCAAGTAGCCTAATTTACATAATAGGTGCAGAAATTCTGCAACATCAAAAACTCACCAAAAGCTCCTTGTGGAAACTTAGACGTATTACCCTAAGTAAGGGGTCAGAAGGAACGACCCTGCAACTTGTTCAATCTAATAACATTTCCATCTTTTATCATCATATCTCTACTCTAAAGTATGTTAGCTGCAGTATTGCCAACTATTAGCCTGTACAGGCTCCCATTGACTCCTATGATCTCCTCACTTCATGCCTAACAGTTTCAGACAGTGACTAGCCTAGCGCTTTCCCTATCAATTAGATCTATTCTCTACACCCAATCCTCTCTGCTGTCACACACTATCTATTTGTATTAGAGATGAGCAGATCATGCAGGTCTTGCTCTGACAAACTTGGCCTAGCCACATACACTATTATATAGTCACCAACAGATTGAAATAGGCACCATATTTTATCTGCAGCATATATATACTATATATATATATATATATATATATATATATATATATATATATACACTATACGATATATACTGTTTAAATACATATAAATATATTTTTTTTATTTTTTATTTATTTATTTAGAGAAAGTGTTACTTTTTTGAGTTAACCCTTTTTTATTTTTATTATTATTAATAATAATAATAATAATAATAATAATAATAATAATTAATAATGATACTAATAATACTAATACTATTAATACTATTACTACTACTACTACTAATAATAATAATAATAATATCACAGTTCCTTCTGCTTCATATTGAGTTATTGAGCTCTTGAAATATCAGAATCTGACCTAACTAGAAAACCTGGACCAGAGCAACCTGGCCATAAAGGAGGAAGTTAAAAAATGACTTGTCGTAAAAAAAATTTGGAAAGGAAAGTGCAATACTCTTCATTTTAGAGGTATTAGTCTGACCTTTCTGGTCCCTGAGTTAACAGTGTTTACATAAAAGAGCAAGATAAAGTACACTGAAATATGAGACACGTTCACAGAAAAAGACACTTTCCAAGAATGTTTATGGACATCACTTCTCGTTTTAGGCGTGGCTGAAATGCCTTGTGTAAAGTAACTTGTTACATTTCAATGGAAATTCTAAAGAAATACAACCCTTATTGTGCACGGACTTTTCTCTCCGGCACAATACATAGCAAACATGCAAATGAAGATATCTGCCATCTACTGCAAAAAAAATGCCTAAAACATTCTGACTTACCCTGACCGATTTATTGAATTTCATGAATTAATTAGGCGACGTGCATCAAATGTTTTATTCTTCAATTACTATGCTTAAGTAGAACAGCACCATCCTGTTCCCATGGAAAGCATGAGTGGTTAGCTACATCTTCACACCTATTAATTGCCTCTACCGCGTTCATTTCTTGAGCTATTACTTGAGATTCTCAGTGTGTTTTAGCAGATAAGCCGTGATATAATCATCAATGTACACTCTATAAAAAATATTTAAAAAAAAATTCCACTACACATTTACATATTACATCAGTTTTCTGATAGAACATTGCCTGCGAGGAAAACCAATGGACAGATTACTCCACCACTCGGCTTTCAAATTTACAGACTGTTGCCATCCTCGCTCACAGTGCCAGAGCTGGTCCTCACCCTACTATTTCAGAGGCATTCCAGACATTCGATACCTATGAACAAACAAGAGGCAAATACTGAAAGGGAATTTTCAGGGTTGTTTTCATCTAAGGCTGTGTGGCCACGATAAGTTTTTGACGCAGCAGCTTAGGCTTTGTGCATACACTGAGTATTTGGTGAGTTTTTTACCTCAGTATTTGTAAGTCATATTAGGAGTGAGTAACAAATGCAGAAGTGATGCCCATGAATCTATTATACTTTTCCTCTCATTGTTCCTGGTTTTGTCTTACAAAAACTGAGGTAAAAAACTCACCAAATACTCAACATGTGCACATGGCCCTAAAGAGGTCTCCTGTCCACTCTGCTTCTTTTTTACTTAGCGTAAACTGATCAGCGGTGTGTGTTTCAAGTCCACTACATGTCAATTTCTCTTAGGCTTTCGCTGAGTTTTAGGCCTCGTTCACACATTGAGAATTTGAGTTTTTCTACTCAGTATTTACAAGCCAAACCCAAGAGCAGAACAATCACAAAAAAATGCAAATATCATCATTTACATAACAGGTACAAAAATTCAGGAACATCAAAAACGCACTAAAAGCTCATTAGGGAACATAAACTAAGGCCACATGCACATGTTGAGTATTTGGTGAGATTTTACCTCAGTATTTGTAGCAAAAACCAGGAGTGGAACAATAAGGCTATGTGCCCACGCTGCAGAAAATGCGCGGATTTTGCCGCGGATTTCTCGCGGAAAAGCCGCGGATTTTCCAGAAATCTGCAGCACAGCTACTCCCCAGCCATTTCTATGGCATTTGGGAAATGCTGTGCCCACGCTGCAGATTTTTCCGCAGCGGAAATCATGCGGATTTTCGTGCGGAAAAATCTGCAGCATGTCAATTATTGTCGCGGATTTTCGTGCAGATTTTGCCTATTCAATTGAATTAAAAAAAAAATCGCAAAATCCGCAACAAAATCCGCATCAAATCCGCATCAAATCTGCGTCAAAACCGCACAAAATCCGCACTTATGAAAAGGTGCGGATTCCGGGGGAAAGCTGCGGATTTTGATGCTGAAAAATCCGCAGATACAGAGTCCCGTGAGCACATAGCCTTAGGGTACGTTCTCACAATCAATAAAAGAAAAACAAGAAAATTCACTCAACCGTCTCTAGATGCACCTGGTTAGTATGGGTGTGGATCACACGGAGCTGTCCAGGTCAGGGCTTAAATTAAGCAGATAAAGAGTAAAAGATCCTCCAGCATCTAAGTCCATTAAAATATGTTTATTGAAAAATGCAGTAAGACATACAAATAAGCCACTGAATGTTAAATCTGCTGTGCTCAAACCAATGTGTTTCAACTTACAAAGCCTTAGTCGACTTTTGAAGTTGAAATGCATTGTTTTGAGCACAGCTGATTTAACGTTCAGTGGCTTATTTGTATGTCTAAAGCTGGTGTCACACACAGCGACAACGACAACGACGTCGCTGCTACGTCACCATTTTCTGTGACGTTGCAGCGACGTCCCGTCGCTGTCGCTGTGTGTGACATCCAGCAACGACCTGGCCCCTGCTGTGAGGTCGCCGGTCGTTGCTGAATGTCCAGCTTCATTTTTTGGTCGTCACTCTCCCGCTGTGACACACACATCGCTGTGTGTGACAGCGAGAGAGCGACGAAATGAAGCGAGCAGGAGCCGGCACTGGCAGCTGCGGTAAGCTGTAACCAGCGTAAACATCGGGTAACCAAGGGAAGACCTTTCCCTGGTTACCCGATGTTTACGCTGGTTACCAGCCTCCGCCGCTCTTGCTGCCAGTGCCGGCTCCTGCACTGTGACATGTGGCTGCAGTATGCATCGGGTAATTAACCCGATGTATACTGTAGCAAGGAGAGCAAGGAGCCAGCGCTAAGCAGTGCGCGCGGCTCCCTGCTCTCTGAACTGTGACATGTAGCTGCAGCACACATCGGGTTAATTAACCCGATGTGTGCTGCAGGAGAGCAAGGAGCCAGCGCTAAGCGCGGCTCCCTGCTCTCTGAACATGTAGCACAGCGACGTTATGATCGCTGCTGCTTCTGCTGTGTTTGACAGCTAAGCAGCGATCATAACAGCGACTTACAAGGTCGCTGTTACGTCACCGAAAATGGTGACGTAACAGCGACGTCGTTGTCGCTGTCGTTTAGTGTGAACCCAGCTTTAGGCCCCTTTCACATGTCAGTGATTCTGGTACGTTTGTGCTTTTTTTTAAACGTACCAGAATCACTGACATACGCAGACCCATTATAATGAATGGGTCTTCTCACACGTCAGTGATTTTTCACTGCACGTGTCTCCGTGCAGCGTACCCGCGTGTGCATAATTGCCGCACAGAGACATGTCCATTTTTTTCTGGCATCACTGATGTTCCACGGACCACGCAGTGGTGTGGTCCATGAAACACGTGCCAGAAAAAAACGTGCATTTAAAATAATAAACATTTTAACTCACCCGGCTTCAGCGACTGATTACTGTCGCGCATCTTAATGATGCACGACACAGCCGACCCGGAAGCAGCTGCTGCAGGGGTCAGCGCCGGCCGGATGCTGCACCGCGGGAGCGATCAGCACCATGGAGAGCGGGAGCGGGCACAGGTGAGTTGATTTCTATGTGCAATCACAGGCCACGGAGAACGGAGCCCGGATTGCACTTAGACAACCCACGTGTGCCGTGATTCACGGCTCATGCAGGGACATGTGCGTGTTTTATACGCCAGTGAAAAACGTCTGTGTTTTTCACTGACGTGTGAAACGGGCCTAACTGCATTTTTCACTAAACATATTTTTAATGTTCTCACAATCAGTGTTTGTTGAATTTTTGATGCTACAGGTTTTCTGCACCTTAGTGTACTTGCATTTTTTTATTGCGTTTTTGATGCTGCTTTTTGTCATATTTTAACATAGTGTTTTTTGTCTGGTGTGTCAGGCTTTAACCCCTTAAGGACGAAGCCAGTTTTGTACTTAATGACCAGGCCATTTTTTGCAATTCTGACCAGTGTCACTTTATGAGGTCATAACTCTGGAACGCTTCAACGGATCCCGGTGATTCTGACATTGTTTTTTCGTGACATATTGTACTTCATGATAGTTATAAATTTAGAACGATATTTTTTGCTTTTATTTGTGAAAAAATCGGAAATTTGATGAAAATTTTGAAAATTTTGCAATTTTCAAACTTTTAATTTTTATGCCCTTAACCCAGAGAGTTATGTCACACAAAACAGTTAATAAATAACATTTCCCACATGTCTACTTTACATTAGCGCAATTTCTGAAACAAAATGTTTTGGGGTTAGGAAGTTAGAAGGGGTCAAAGTTCATCAGCAATTTCCCATTTTTTCAACAAAATTCACAAAACCATTTTTTTAGGGACCACATCACATTTGAAGTGACTTTGAGAGGCCTAAGTGACAGAAAATACCTAAAAGTGACACCATTCTCAAAACAGCACGCCTCAAAGTACTCAAAACCACATCCAAGAAGTTTATTAACCCTTCAGGTGCTTCACAGGAACTAAAGCAAAGTGGAATGAAAAAAAGCAAAAAATAAAATTTTACCTAAAATGTTGCTCTACCCCAAATTTGTTCACTTTTAGAAGAAATAACACAACAAAATGAACCCCAAAACTTGTTACCCACTTTCTTATGAACGCGCCGATACCCCACATGTGGTCAGAAACCTTTGTTTGGACAAATGGGAGGGCTCGGAACAGAAGGAGCAATATTTGAATTTTGGAAAGCAAATTTGGCTGAAATAGATTGCGGGCACCATGTTGCATTTACATGTCCGCCAATGTACCTAAACAGCAGAAACCCCTTCCAAGTGACACCATTTTGGAAACTAGACCCCTTAAGGCTTCTATCTAGGGGTATAGTGAGCATTTTGGATCCACAGGTACTTCACAGATTTTGATAACGTTACGTTGTCACATTGAAAATTTTCATTTTTTTCTCAAAAATGTTGCTTTAGCATCAATTTTTTCACTTTTTCAAGAGGTAATTCCAAAAATGTGACCCCAATGTTTGTTACCCACTTTTTTATGAGCGCGGTGATACCTCACTTGTGGTCTGAAACCTTTGTTTGGAGAAATGGGAGGGCTTGGAACGGAAGGAGCAATATTTGAATTTTGGAAAGGAAATTTGGCTGAAAAAGATTGCGGGCACCATGTCGCATTTGGAGGACCCCTAAGGTACGTAAACAGCAAAAAAACACCACAAGTGACCCCATATTGGAAACTAGGCCCCTCAAGGAATTTATCTTGATGTTTGGTGAGTACCCTGAACCCCCAGGTGCTTTACAGAAGTTTATAACGTTGAGCCATGAAAATAAAAAAATAAAATTTTACCACAAAATTGTTACTTCAACCAGGTAGCTTTTTTTTTCACAAGGGTAACAGGAAAAAAATCACCATGAAATTTATTGCGCAATTTCTCCTGAGTTTGTTGATATCTTGTATGTGGTGGAAATCAACTGTTTGGGCACACTACAGGGCTCAGAAGAGAAGGAGTGCAATTTGACTGCAAAATTAGCTGGAATCAATAGCGGACGCCATGTTGCATTAGGAGAACCCCTGAGGTGCCTAAGCAGTGGAGGTCCCCCACAAGTGACCCCATTCTGGAAATAAGACCCCTCAAGGCTTTAATCTAGGTGTATATTGAGCATTTTGAATCCACGAATACTTCACAGAATTTGATAAGCTTAGGTTGCCATATTGAAATTTTCATTTTTTTCACAAAAATGTTGATTTAGCGACACATTTTTCACTTTTTCAAGAGGCAACAACAAAACGTGTACCCCACAGGTTGTTATCTAATTTCTTGTGAGCGCAGGGATACCACACATGTGGCCAAAAACCTTTGTTTGGATAAATGGGAGGGCTTGGAATGGAAGGAGCACCATTTGAATTTTGGAAAAGTTGAAGTAAATTGCGCGCACCATGTCACATTAGCAGGGCCCCTTGGGCACCTATACATCAGAAACCCCCCACAAGTGACCTCATTTTGGAAACTGGACCCCTCAAGGATTTTATTCAGGAGTATAGTAAACATTTTGAATCCACAGGTACTTCACAAAACTGTTGCTGTATCAAAAAATTTCTCACTGTTAAGGGGGCTTTACACGCTGCGACATCGCTAATGCGGAGTCGTTAGGGTCACGGAATTGGTGACGCACATCCGGCCGCATTAGCGATGTTGCTGCGTGTGACACCGATGAGCGATTTTGCATCGTTGCAAAAACGTGCAAAATCGCTCATCGGTGACATGGGGGTCCATTCTCGATTATCGTTACTGCAGCAGTAACGATGTAGTTCGTCGCTCCTGCGGCAGCACACATCGCTATGTGTGACGCCGCAGGAACGAGGAAGCTCCCCTTACCTGCCTTTCATGTGACACTAAAGGATGCCTAGCCTTGTATTTAGCCCAAAAAAAAAAAAAAGAATTAAAATAAATGACGTGGGGTCCCCCCTATTTTTGATAGCCAGCTAGGGTAAAGCAGACAGCTGTAGCCTGCAAACCACAGCTGACAGCTTCATCTTGTCTGGTGATCAATTTGGAGGGCTCCCCAAGCTGTTTTTTTTTTTTTTAATTATTTATAAATAAATAATTAAAAAAAAAAAACAAACGTGGGGTCCCCCCAAATTAGATCACCAGCCAAGGTGAAGCTGACAGCTGGGGTCTGGTATTCTCAGGATGGGAAGAGCCACGGTTATTGGACTCTTCCCAGCCTAAAAATAGCAGGCCGCAGCCGCCCCAGAAGTGGCGCATCCATTAGATGCGCCAATTCTGGCGCTTCGCCCCAGCTCATCCCGCGCCCTGGTGCGTTGGCTAACGGGGTAATGAATGGGGTTGATACCAGGTGTGTAATGTCACCTGGCATCAAGCCCAGCAATTAGTTATGTCACGGCGTCTATCAGATACCCGACATAACTAATTGACAGTAATAAAAAAAAAATTGACAACAAAAAAAAATTTATTTGAAAAAACACTCCCCCAAACATTCCCTGATTGACCAATTTATTGAAAAGAAAAAAAAAAATCCACAATAATCCATTTGGATGTCCCACGTCGCCTCTGGACCTTCTAGAATATGGGGGACACGTTCAGGGAACGTATCCCCCATTTTCTAGGAGGGCAGACCCTCCATTTGAGGAGAGTGGGTGCAAAGAATCTGCACCCACTCTCCCTGGGTCACAGCTGCAGAGTGCGAGCAGCCAGCGTCCTGAACACAGGAAGCTGACAGCTGCGCTCTGCTCATGTGACCGGAGTCTGCAGAGAAGGAGCCGGAGGAGGGGGCCGCGGGGGATCAGGGCTCCGACAGGTATGTATGACACCGGGGGACACCGGGGAACACCAGGGGGGGCTAGGGGGGGACCCGGCGGGGCCTAGGGAGCAGGTTTCTGTCGTATGTGTTATGGCACATACGACAGAAACCATAGGAACAGTGGAAATGCGGCCGGCGCGCTGCTGTGATCGCCGGTGCGCGCGGCCATCTTGGATTTTCGGGAGGGGGTTGGGGTTCGGGGGGGGCACTTTGGGGACACCGGGGGACCGGAGGGAACCGGGAAAAAGATTTATCTCCCATCTGGCATGTTTGATCATGCCAGATGGGAGATAAATCATTTTTTACCGGCGCGGTCATTTACTATAACTTGATGATCGGTATACGGTGTATACCGGTCATCAGGTGAGCGGGGACCGGAAAAACCGGCCCGAATCATGATCTCCAGGGTCTCAGCTACCCCCGGCAGCTGAGACCCCGGAAATTTTCTGACTCTGGGGGGCGCTAGACCCTTTTTTCCGACCGCCGTTAAAAAGCGGCGGATCGGAAAAAGTACCCTTATTTACCGCCGTTAAAAGGCGTATCGGCGGTCGTAAAGGGGTTAAATAAACTTCCAGGTATTGACATTCTTAGGTGCAGATTACATGCACTTTCTATTTGTTTCTGTCGCAGAAACGCACTGAACACTTTTTACCTGAGGATTTTCTGCATCTAATGCAAGTCTATGGGGAAATTTAAGACATAATATTCAGAGTACCCACAAGAGAAATTGACATGCTGCGGATTGGAAAAACATTCCCCAGTGTGCAGGGACAGAGCATGGACCAGACCAGGCCCTGAAATGGACATCATTGATGACACTTTGTTTCAGAGAGGGGGCAGGGGCTGTGCTGCCTTTGCCTCCTAATGATGCTTCGTTTGGGAATCCCAGCATGCACTGGGATTGTCAAACGAAGTGTCATAGACAAGAAGTAAGAGAAAAAAAATCACTATTAGATAGTGTAGTTAGAAAACATTAGGAAATTTTTAATGCAACATTAGAAATTAGTTTAGATTATCCCATTAAATAGAGAGGGATTTGGTTGAACTGTGTTTAGCCTTCGGACCACCACTTTAACCTAAGGGTAGTGAAACTGGCACACAAAGGTCAACCAGGCACCGTATCACCCAGGGAAAAGGTTCTTTCTAGGTTTAAATGTGTTTTACTAACGTATATAATGTATATTCAAAGAGAAAAAATAGTGCTCAAAGAACAGATGTAAAAAGTGACAAGCAGGGCATAGTCCACTACCTGCAGTAAAAAGGATAAGATGTGAATATGGAGTAATAAAGCTCGAGTCCACATATTGTAAAATGCTGATTTTAAACCTGACGTCCACAATATATGCAAATAATTTTATGAGGCTTATGAACTATAACTCACCTATTCAGAAGTCCATAAGTCCAGTCCTGCCCAATATACCAGCATGGAGACACTAGATATAGAAATACATGATTTACTCTTTTATTATGACTTTCTTGATTTAACTCAAACAATACATTGCATGTACAAGTAATAACAACAATACGATTTATAGAAATCCATGTGTACATTATAATTAATAATTATTGATAATTATTTATTCTCAGGTCCACCAAATGATTGCTATCTGAAGGTCAGGTAGCTGCATTGATAGTTGAAAAAAACCCCTTTTTATTCAGATTTTTTGTTTCCGTCATGTTCTTAGTGTAGTCAAAATTAATGTTCTTAGTGTAAATCTTGCTCCAAAAATGCCTTTTATTTTGGCATTTCTCTTATAAGATTCTTAAAAGAACATCATCAAATATACCTGTAAACTACTTTTACAAAGTACACAAGATTTCTACAATGAGTAGAAGATCCAAGTAGTTGAAGTAGTATAACAAGAAAAATAATACCTGTCAATGCGCCATTCTTTGAAGTCATATGCAAAATTGCCTGGAAGCACATTGGGATCGAGTCAATGTATTTCAAATGCAATGAAACCCCCCTCCCTCCCCCCAATACGCTTTCAGGCTAATTTTTTTATGTTGTTTCAAAGCTTGATTTCACAGAGATTGAATATTATTAGAGATAAGTGGACCTGTGAATGTTGGGGTTCAACGGGTTCAATTCAGGAACCGGACTTGGCCTGAACGTGACCCTGGGTGCCGAACACCATACAAATGAATGGAGACAGGAATTTCTGTGCTGAAAAATAGCTGTAAGATGGTCGTAGTAAGAGATAGGAGGCTGCAAAAAGGGGGGAAAGAGCATGCCAATTACCCTGCAAACAAATGTGGATAAGAAATGAAAAGTGGTTCTGTCCCTATAGCAATCATGGTTACACAGCAAGTAAATGAATTAATTAAAAATGTTAACTGTGACCACACAAAGACAGATTTCAAAGTTTCTCCACAGACCAACAATTTAAAAAAAGGCCCCTACAAAGCCTGTATTCCCAATTCACCCATACACCCAAGACTGCGCGAGATCCACCACAGAGCACCCAATTTTTAAAACGGCCCCTAAACAGCCTATTTATCCGGTTACAAGAAACAAAAAAGGAGAGGGAGCGCTCCATGTGTAAAACCCTTAGCAAGTTTGAATAATAGTCGGGTATATTACCCACTCACCTACCCACGTTGTGCTGAACAGGCACAACGTTAATTCATCCAGTCACCATCCAGACTCTCGTTGCGGGCTGTTCACAATCCCACAGACTCCTCTCAGTGTGATTGTGTGACGCCCCTGGACTATCAGGTCGTCACAGGGTACTGCACAAGCTGAACTTCCGTGCAGTATTCCGCCTCTCTCTTGGTTCTGAGTCCCTACCTATATGGTGTTGCCTCCAACAGCAAATCAAATCCTAGATACACCCTGCACCACATCCACCAGACACACCAGTGGACGGCTTGAGTGGAATAGAGTCGCCCACCTGGGGGGTCGGGGAGGCGAGGTGAGGAGTGTAGTTAGTCAGTCAGTGTGTGTAGAGGAGAGATATTGGGAAGTAGCCCTCGAGCTGTGAGGAGCTCAGAGGAAGTCGGGAGTGGTGACTCCTGAAGGAACTGTCTAGGTGGCAGACGGTGGTCTGGGCCTAGAGGAGTCTGACTCCCGGTCGCAGGGGATTGTGGTGAGGTGCTCGGACCTGTCGAGAAGGACAGCCGAAGGCATGACGGGGTACACGGATACTAGGTCGGGGAGTAGCTTCAGGCAACCCGACAATTCACTTGAGGAGAACAGAGCCTTTATGATATGTTCCCACCTGCTCCAGAATCGGGGCATTAGCGCAACGAGGGGGATAGGACTTTCCAATTCAAAAATCCAAAACGATCCAGAAAATTGCAAGCGTGAGCCCTGAGAGCAAGCTCCCATACTTAGCCATAGTAGGGAGCGAGGCCCAGCTAGTTCCAAGCTACCGGACCATCAAGTTGAACTCAAACTAAGTGCCAGGAGACAGGTCACAGATCACCAGGCAGCACCATTGGGGACGGGACCCGGACGAGCTCCCCTCAGCAGCAGTGGTACCCAGAGACTTGGTTTACCCGGTTGTCAGTGTCTGCTTATGAACTGAGTGAGTACGAGAGTGACCCCTACACCCCACAGCACCCCTTAACGAGTCTCGGGGCATCCCCCTACCCGCGGAGGGTTACAACACCTTGCTGCCCCACTCCATCACCCCGGATACTCCCAGCGGCAGCGGCAGTACTCCCCACTTTACCGTACACCACGGGTGGCGTCATGAACTATACAATCAACTCCCCTATAAATACCCCCCTTTCTTTCAAGTGGCCGAACGACCCCCAGGTCCGGAGCCCCTCCAGCCACAGCAAACCAAGATCCGAGCAGCTTGGCTGCTTCCACGGGGGCGGCACAATTGCATCCTCCGGTCTTGGCTGGATACCCTCAAATAGGAATCCCCTGTCGAGTGGTGATTTAATGTGGGTAAAGCGCCGGGGGTGAAATCAAATAGCCATCACTTCCCAAATGTAACACGCTCTGCAGCGGTCTCCTTTCCACGGCTCAAACAGCTCACTGCCACTTTGACCAAGATATAATCCAAAAATAAGAAAAGGTTTGAACCAGGAGGAGGAGTTAGCCAATACTGTTTTGTGTGTTTTCGGTTTTTCAAATGTACTTTTGCAGTTTTGTTTTGGATTTTGCTTCTCAAAAGAACTTACCAAAAGCTAGAATCCCACAAAACAACAACATTTTTGAACCAGGAGGAGGTCCAAGTGGAGGATGAATTTAAGGTGAATGTGGCAGTGTAGGTCCAAGAGGCGGAGGAGGAGGCAGCCAACCATTTTTTTTTTTCATTTTATTTTATTGTTTTTTAGGGGTTGCTGTATTTTTTGAGGTCCCAAAACATTGTGAATGGCAAACAGAGTCTACCAACGTCTGGTTGTGAGTGGTATAGTTATCTAGTCAGCCAAAGGTAAGGACAAGTCTGGTGTAATCCATGATTTATTCATTTTAATGAAAATCAGCTTGTCCACATTAGTTGAGGACAGACAGATGCACCTATCTGTGATGAACTCCCCTCCCATGCTAAACACACATTCAGACTGTACACTTGCAGCAGGGGAGGCCAGCACCTCCAAGGTGTATTGTGCAAGCTCAGGTCGTGTCCAATTTCGACACCCAGAAGTTAAATGTTGCAGACCCATCATTAAGCAATGATAGATGTGTGGACATGTACTCTTCCACCATGTTGGATAAAGGCTGCCTCCTGCTGATACTCACCATGGCAGATAGTGTTCCAGGATGGTGTGGCGTGCTGCAGATGAATTGGTGTCCCATTGCAGGCATTATAAACCTCCCTTTGGAGGCAACAGCTGCGTTGGCCACTTTTTCCTCCTTGTTTTTCTCTGCCTTGTTCTTCAACTTAGCCTCCGCTGTCTGGTGGGAATGGCATAAGTAGAGCCTCTACCAGTGGGCACTTATATTCACGCATTTTATGATCCTGCTCCAGTTCCAAAAGTAACAATGCTATGTTGTCTTTGTAGCGTGGATCCAGCAGGGTGGCCACTCAGTAATCGTCACTTATCAGATTCCTGGCAACTCACTTGTTCTTGTTATTGGCTCATGTGTGCCAGTCTGCCCGGAGGACATGACAAGCTGACCTTGTTTGCAAGTGTGGGCTGGGTTCTTTGTACCCCCCCATCCTCATTGCTGCAGTGTTGCCCCTGAGCAAATTTCATTACCACCCTCCTCCTCCTCCTTCAAAACTGTCTCCTGGCTCTAAAGTTATTGACATGCCTGCAATAAGGCCAGGAACACAACCTCAGAGCTCTGTGCGGACATCAGCCCTGATGAACGTGTCAATGTTACCTGCTCCTCTTCCTCCTGTCCTACCACTTCATCCATCATGGCCGCAACTGTTTTTTCAAGCAGGCATAAAAGCAGTATAGTAACGCTGGTGATGGCGTCATCAGCACTAGCCATGTTAGTTGAGTATTCAAAGCAGAACCTGCATGGAGGCCCACTCGTTGGTAGTGAAGTGATGTTCTTCCAAATTGCAAATCTACCATGCATGATGCAATGATGCAGCTGAAACTGCTCAATTGCCTACTGCTGCTCACAGTCGCTCAAGCATATGCAGGGTGCAATTCCACCTTGTTGGTTCATCGCATATGATACAGTTAGCTGAAAGGTCAAAGTGACTCTGTAGCATAGACAGGCGAGCAACAGCAGGGTGAGAGTGCCAAAAGTGTGCATAGACTACCCGCAATTTCAGCAGCAGTTCTGACATATTTGGGTAATTTTTAAGGAAGCTCAGCACCACCAAATTCAGAACATTCACAGGGCAAAGGATTTGCATCAAACTGAAGAGGCCCAGAGCTGCTACAAGATTTTGCCTGTTATCGCACCCCACCAGGCCAGCCTTGAGGTTCATCAGCAAAAGCCACTCATTTGTCTTTTGTTTGATCATGGTCCACAACCTCTACGTGGTGTGGGATTTGTCCCCAAGACAGATGAATTTCAGAACAGCCTGCTGTTGTTTCCCCCTGGCTGTGCTGAAGTTCGTGGAGCAGGTCTTACTCTGACCAGATAAGGAGGTGATGGAGGAATCACAGTAGGAGAAGGAGGCAAAATGACAGAAACGTTTCAAGCGATCCTAGGTGGTGATAGGACATGCTCTCAGAACCCTTCTGCCTCTGGCCCAGCTGCCACTACATTTACCGAGTGGGCAGTTTGGGAGATATAACTTCTGTGTTCATGCTTACTGGTCCACGTATCCATGTTTATGTGGCCCTTTCCACTGATGGTGTTGCGCAGTGCACAACAGATTTGATCCGCAACATGTGTGTGCTGGACTGGAATAGAATACCTTGGAAAGTAGTAGTGGCTTGGAACAACGTACTGTCAGTTTTTTTCTCCACCAGCCGAAATGGCAGCATTTTAAAGGCATTCAAATTTGAAATGCTGTCATTCAGGGCCAGGGCTCGTGGGTGGGGAGGGGTGTATTTCCTTTTTTGTTTTGAGAGTTTGGGGTTGGAGACTTCCATGCAATGGTGTGGAGATGATAGGTGACGCTGATGGTGGTGTTGCTGGCACATCACGTGTTTGCGGGGAGGCAGATGGCCCTGGTGAGCATGGGCAAGAGGAAGAGGCCAACACCAAAACAGAAGAGGAAGCATTAGGAGCCACATGTCTTTCCTGATTTTTCTGGAAACTACTCTAGTGCAGCTCATACTTGGAAGTCAGATGACACATCCTGCAGGTGGTGCTCAGGTTCAGTAGATTTTTTGCCTTCCTTCAGGCTCTAACGGCACTGCGTGCTAAGCACTTGTGTCGTCTTGTCAGCATATTCCCGGAAGAAATGCCATGCAGGGAGCTCGTTTGTGCTTACTTAGGCGTGAGCTTTACCATGTTGCAGTGGCCATTAACAGCTGCCGTACTGGTTATTGGCCTGCTGCTGGGCTTTTCCCCACTGCTCTGTCTTCTACTGTGGTGCTGTTTGGTCTGCTTGAACACCTCCTTTTCTTCCAAACTATGCATGTCAGTAGCATGCCCCTCATTACATGTGCATGTGGGGTCTAGCACCTAATCATCTATCGCATCATCTTCCACCCACTCCTGGAATCACGTGGTGTGCAGGCCAATCACAGCCATGGCAATACTTATGATGGCTGTGTAGCGCCCCTGAATACATCAGTGTGCTACAGGGAACTGCATCCTATTACCCAAAGTGCAAGACCTACCCCCAAGGTTCCAAGCTCCCAGAAATCGGTGTCACCTCCATCAGCACCACAAATCCCAACCAACACCTCACATCATGACCTGTCAGACATACCAGTGGGTTGGTCTAGCTGGAAAAGGGACACCCACCTAGGGGTCAGGTAGACTGGTAGGAGGGAAGTAGGAAAGTCTAGTGAGAGTCCTCGAGGTGAGAGGAGCTGGGGAGTATTAACTCCCGGGGAGTTAGAAGGACCGAGGTTGGGTCGCAGACGGTGGTCCGGGATCAGAGAAGTCAGGAAACGGTAGCAGTGACATTGGAAAAGGGTGCTACGGACATAGTCGTGAAGGACTGTCAGCACCAGAAAGTCCAAAAGAACTGACTGGTACCGAGCACGACAGGGTACAGGACCCTAGGTCAGGAGCTGATTCAACAGCCTGACAATTGACCTGCAGAGGAAGGGGACATTCAGGGACCTTCCCAAAGAGCTGAGAGACTGAGGGCATCAACACACCACGGGGGACAGGGTTTTCCACAGAAAGCAACCCACTAAAGTCCCAAGTGCCAGCCCTTGGGAGCAAGTCTTCACTTAAAAACTGAAAAACGGGACCCTACAGCTTCAGGTTATAGGGACCCACACGGACACGAAACTGTGCACGGAGGCAGGCTCCGGATTACTATGTGACACTACTATGTGGACACCTCCTCCACTCTCGGCTGAAGCTAGAGCTGAGCCACTGCCCCCGACACCTGAAGTGTAGCCTCCAGCCCCCGCGGAAGACAAGCAGGCCGCAACGCCTCTGGTACCATCCTCGGCCAGACCAGACCAGGTCGCAACGCCTTCGGTGCCATCCCCGGCCAGACCAGACCAGACCAGGTCGCCTCACCGGACTTGTACCTCAATACAGAGCACCCGGCGACTTCTACCCCGGCTGCGGAACAGCCGGTTCATCTTATTGCTGCTGCAGGGGAGCAACTCGCCGACATGCTGGTTCCACTGCAGCGCGGCTCCCCAGTAGCTGGCGAAGCAGTGGGAATCTGAATACAGCCGGTTCCTTTGGAGGAGGTGGAAACCAAAGTCCACGCCCCATACTGGGAAAGATACCAACAGCAGCTGCTCGCGGAAATGTCCGCCAGGGAGTAGCGTCGGGCAGAGGTTGCCGCCCGTACTCATCGCAAGAAGGAGCATTGAGGAAGGCTACCTTCCGAGTCAGAGGGCCGCGGTACCGGGGACTTTTTGAATGTTTTGACACCATCAAGAGGTGGAGGTTTGTTGCCGAGCCGGGCCTTGCTGCTGGGGTGTTTGTCTCCAGCAGGGATGTCGCAGAACACCTCCCAAAGGGGCACCCCGACCGAAACCTGAAAAAAAGGAGATATGGTTTCATATTGCCGGCATTGTGGAGAGCGGGGCTATTATGCCCTGGAGGTTAACAGGCATGCCAAGAAGGAAGGAAAAATAGTGCCAGCCTTTGCAGCAGCACCAGCTCGCCCATGAGAGTAATGGTAGCGGAACCAGGCTTCTCTAGTAGTTATTGTTGTTTTATATTATGTTTATTATTTTTCTTGAAAAGTATACATAATTGAAAATGTTGAGTGAATAAGCTGCTAATCATTTGAAAAGAAAAAAAAAATGTTTGGACAAATGCAAATTAACTGAATAAGTAACCCGATTTTTGAAAAGTTTTACAATTTTTTCACCCGGTGCATGGACCCTGTGTTATCTCACTAGCATTAAAAATGGACCCTGGCTGCAGGACTGGCAGCAGCCAGCACGAACTTGTGCTTATTGTAAATAGTTGCACCTAGTGTGCCTACCAGAGTAGTCCTCTGAAGCATCCGGACTTCAATTCCGTCACCATGGACAATGCAAGGAACTCGGGGTGGTGTGACACCATGATTAGCGGTGGCACCAGGGGTTCAGGTGTTTTGGGTGGTGGGTTGAAGGGAAAGGGACAATGGGAATGGGCTGTTGCAGGAAGGGGCTGCAGCGGAGTAGGCTGAGTCCATGGATACCGCTACAACCGGTAGCGCTCCCAGGTGTTCCAATATTGGACTCTCATGGTTGTAACATTTAAGTGTATTGCCTCCCTTGTGTGGGAAGAGTATTTAATATGTTATCTTTTATTCTAGTTCAATAAAACTCTGTGTGTCCTGTAGCTCGGGGACGAGCTACATTTAACCATGGGGAATGTAGCACCCCTGAATACATCAGTGTGCTACAGGGAACTGCATCCTATTACCCAGGGTGCAGGACGTACCCCCCCATGGTTCCAAGTTCACAGAAACCGGTGTCACCTCCATCAGCACCACAAATCCCAACCAACACCTCACATCATGACCTGTCAGACATACCAGTGGGTGGGTCTAGCTGGAAAAGGGTCACCCACCTAGGGGTCAGGCAGACTGGTAGGAGGAAAGTAGGAGAGTCTAGAGAGAGCCATTGAGGTGAGAGGAGCTGGGGAGTGTTAGCTCCCGGGGAGCTAGAAGGACTGAGGTTGGGTCGCAGACAGTGGTCCAGGGCCAGAGAAGTCGGGGACCGGTAGCCGTGACATTGGAAAAGGGTGCGACGGACATAGTCATGAAGGACTGTCAGCACCAGAAAGACCAAAAGAACTGACCGGTTCCGAGCATGACGGGGTACAGGACTCTAGGTCAGGAGCCGATTCAACGTCCTGACAATTGATCTGCAGAGGAAAGGGTCCTTCAGGGACCTTCCCAAAGAGCTCAGAGACTGAGGGCATCAGTACACCATGGGGGAAAAGGTTTTCCACAGAAAGCAACCCACTAAAGTCCCAAGTGCCAGCCATTCGGAGCAAGTCTTCACTTAAAAACTGAAGAACGGGACCATACAGCTTCAGTCTATAGGGACCCACATGGACACGAAACTGTGCACAGGGGTAGGCTCCGGATTACTATGTGACACTGGTGGGACTGTGTACTTGGACGGGCTCCCCACAGTGGCAGCGGCATACAGAGAATTTGGTTTACCTACAGCGTGTGTGTTTCCTTTATAAACGTCATCCAGCACCACGACTACCCACAGTGAATACCCTGGTCCCCTGCACCCTGCGCTCCCAAATAACTACCAACACCCTGAGCCTAGGGCCTTCCTTACCTGTGGAGGGACTAACATCAGGCTGCTTAACTCCATCTGCCCTGGTACTTCTTACAGCAGCGGCGGTACTCCCATTACCACAATCCACAGGTGGCGTCATGAACTTCTCCCATGTAAATATCCCCTTTTACAGATCAAAGTGTCCGCCAAGCCGGGTCCGGGACCCTCGAGCCACAATGATCCCGAATCCGAGCAGCCCGACCAACACCGGGGCGGTACAGCTGCAATAGCTCGGGGAATGCCCATAGCCTAAAAGCTTGCCAGATGGCTGCTCTACAGCCTTTCAACAAGCTTTATTCAGATGACAACCCTGAAAAGGAACCAGATATACAGTTAAAAGTCATTGTTCGGGCGCCCGGTGTTTGGTATGACTCCTCCACTTTACAGTTTGGGTTCACTCATCCCTACATATTATTAACTATTATTATTATTATTCATTTTTAGAGCATCATTGATTCCATGTGTAAAGGGGTTACATACAAAAGACAAATATAAATTACAATAAACAAACAATCACAGACTGAAGCAGATAGAGTACTCCTGTACAATATAAATGGCAGGAGACAGTAGGTTGAGAGGTTGCCACAGTTCATTCCAGGCGGTAACCTTTCTTGAAGAGATGGGCTTTCAAATTCTGTCTGAAAGTTCCAAATGTGGAGGATAATCAGATGTGCTGGGCTACAGGATTCCACAGCATGGAGGATACTAGGAAGAAGTCTTGGAGACAATTGGGTGTGGAACGAACCAGTGTGGAAGAAGGTTTTGGAAGGACTAGAGATATTGGGAGACAGGTATTATTTATATTATAATAATATTGGTAATATTATTTATAGCTGCAATACAACCTATAGTCATAACTAGAGATGAGCCACCCCCCTAGAGTTCAAGTTCGGTTCGGTTCATTCAATGAACCTCTCGAACCCCATTGAAAACAATGGGAGGCAATTACAAACACATAAAAACACATTATAAATGTACACATACAGTTAATAAACATTGCCATAACACTTACCGGTGCCCGCGATGCGTCCTGTTCTGTCTCCCGCAGCTTTTCCATCGGTAATTGCTGCATCCTCCCGGTAACCAGCAGTGATGACAAGACCTATCGTGATGTCAAAATAGCCATGTGACCAGTCACGTGTCTATTATCTCATTGGCTACAGACTAGTCACATGGCTAGACGTCATGTCCTGTCCTAAATCCTGTCAGTGCATCTCTCCAGTACGCGATGATCGTTTGTGTATCTCCGTGTACCGGCGACATGCTCTGGCACATGGACGACTCCCCGTTCCTGCATGTGGGCGCTCTTTACAGAGTCAGCCCACATGCAAGGACTGGCTGTCACAGCCGGTGAATAGCGGCACCGGGAATCACGTGATCGGAGCACCGTTGCTATGGTAACCCGGCTGTGAGCGGTGAAGTCACCGCTAACAGCCGGCAACCTATGGTCCCTCTCATTGAGTGATTTCTGCACGGGGCAGCAGCGTCTTTCTCCCATGCAGTGAAGCCTTATGTAGCAGAGCTGCACAGGTTGAAGGAGAAAGAAGACCATGGAACGTGGAGGGCTGACAGGGAGTAATAAACATGGAGTCTCTAATGTGTCTGTGTATCTATTTCTATTAAAGTATTTTTTCTCTGTGTGGTGTCTTTTTTTTTTAACCCTTTATTGGAGATTCTTAATGGCCGGGTCAAACTTGCCTGACATTAAGAATCTCTGGCTTAATACTAGCTAGTAAAACAAAGCTAGTATTAACTCATAATTACCCAGCAAGCCACCGTCACCAGGGCAGCTGAAAGAGTTGGATACAGCGCCAGATGATGGCGCTTCTATGAAAGCGCCATTTTCTGGGGCGGCTGCAGACTGAAATTCGCAGCAGAGGCGTCCAGAAACCTCGGGCTAACCTGTGCTGCGGATTCCAATCCCCAGCTGCCTAGTTGTACCCAGCTGGACACAAAAATGGGGCGAAGCCTACGTCGTTTTTTTTTTTTTAAATCATGAAATTCATGAAATAATTAAAAAAAGGGCTTCTTTATATTTGTAGTTCCCAGCGGGGTATAAATAGGCAGCTGGGGATTGGGGGTAGCCCGTAACTGCCTGCTGTACCTGGCTAGCATACAAAAATATGGCGAAGCTCACGTCATTTTTTTTTTTTTTTAGTTTTTTGGGAGAAAAAAACAAAAAATGCTTCCCTGGATTTTCCATTCCCAGTGAAGGTAACACCAAGCAGTGGGGGTTAGCAGCCAGTAGCTGCTTTGATTACCCTTAGCTAGCAATACAAAAAATGCAGCGGGAACCCATATATTTTTTTTTTATTATTTATTTAAATAACTAAAAAAATAGGCATCCCTGTATTTTGATTGCCTGACATGACAGTGCTGTAAAAATAAATCATTAAAAAAAATGATGTAGCGCCCCGCGGTATTTTTGATTCTCAGCGCAGTTAAAACAGACAGCTACGGGTTGCCATCCCCATCTGCCTGGCGTTACCTTGGCTGGCAATCAAAATACAGGGAAGCCCATTAATTTTTTTTATTTAAAAAAATAGTTAAAATAAAATGACATGGGATCCCCCCATTTTTGATAGCCAGTTAGGGTAAAGCAGACGGCTGTAGCCTGAAAACCACAGCTGGCAGCTTTACCGTGGTTGGGGATCCAATGTGGAGGTCACCCCAGGCTCTTTTTTATAATTGTTTTATAAATAATAATAATTACAAAAAAAAGTAGGGTCCCCCCCAAATTGGATCACCAGCCAAGGTAAAGCGGACGGCTATGGTCTGGTATTCCCAGGGTGGGAAGGTCCATAGTTATTGGCACTTCACAGCCTAAAAATAGCAAGCTGCAGGCGCCCCAGAAGTGGCGCATCCACTAGATGCGCCAATCCTGGCGCTTCACCCCAGCTCATCCCATGCCCTGGTGTAGTGGCAAATGGGGTAATAAATGGGGTTGATACTAGCTGTAAGGTCACCTGACATCAAGCCCAGCAGTTCGTGATGTCATGGCGTCTATTAGATACCCGACATCACAAACTGTCAGTACTAACAAAAAAAATAGACAAAAAAAATGTATTTCAAAAAACACTCCCCAAAACATTCCCTCTTTTACCAATTTATTGTAAGGAAAAAAAATAAGGGGGTCCCACGATGACTCTGTACCATCTAGAATATGGGGGGACATGCTCAGGAACGTATCCCCCATTTTCTAGGAGTGCAGACCCTCCATGTGAGGAGTGTGGGTGCAATGAATCTGCACTCACTCTCCCCGGGTCCACAGCTGCAGAGTCCATGTCGTAACTGTTGCTACCAAAGCTGCAATGCCCTGCTCATGAGGTAAGGGCATGCCTAATCAGGAGAACTATTCTACATTTCCAAATATTGGTATTTGCTGATATTATTGCTATTCCACCTACTATATATTGGGGATAGGATCTTGGAGATGGAATACCCCTTTAAGTCCAGTTATCCAGCTGAATGAATACTAAACAACAGTGCTCGCTATTTAGATGTGTTTTGTTGTGACGTAGAACGGACTCTCATGTTTGGTAGTCGTTCAGCAGGGCAACTATAAAATCAAATACCTCCATTTGGAAATGTAGTATAGTTTTCCTGATCAACTATGTTCCTTACCTCATGAGCAGGGCATTGTAGTAGCTTACAGATGCATGGTTACCGCCACTCACTGTGTCTGAACACAGGAAGCTGAGTTGACAGCCGCTCTGTGCATGCGGCAGCGTCTATTGTGAAGGAGGGAGCCGCGGGGGATCAACGCTGCACAGGTACCGTGGGACACCGGGGAACACCGGTGGGGTTATAGGGGGTGACCTGGCAGGGCCTGGGGAGGAGTTTTCTGTCGCATGTATCATGGCATATGCGACAGAAATCAGAGGAGTAGGGCGAATGCGGCCGGTGCGCTGCTGTACGCGTGGCCATCTTGGATTTCCGGGAGAGGGGGCACTTTGGCAACACTGGGGGGACCGGAGGGGACTGGGGAGGAGATTTATCTCCCATCTGACATGTTTCATCATGCCAGATGGGAGATAAATCATTTTTTACCGGTGCTGTCATTTACTGTAACGTGATCATTGGTATATGGTGTATACCTGTGATCACGTGAGCGGGGACCGGAAAAAACGGCCTGAATCATGATCTCAAGTGTCTCAGCTACCCCTGAAACCCCAGAGATTTTCTGACGCTGGGGGGCACTATTTACTTATTTTTGCCTGCTGTTTATAAACGGCAGATCAGAATAAGGTTACATTCACACGACCGATCTGTTTTTGCTGTCCGCAAAAAACGGTCCGTTTTTTTCACGGGTACATCCATGTGGCATCCGTTTCCGTTCCGTATATGGTCCATATATCATCTGTTTGTCATCCGTGTGCCTTCCGTTTTTTTTTGCGTACTGCAAAAAACTGAAGAAGGGAAAATACATAAATTTACCCAGGATCCATAGCTTCAACCTACATGAGGCGGTCACATGTTCACTCCAGTGCCATTTTCTACTGCTTTTCACAGTGTAGAGCGCTCTGGTGATTTTCCTGTGCTTGTACACTTCATATCAGTCTTTTCTGTCATTATAATGGCAGAAAGACACACACAGTCCCACTCTCCTGCATTTTGTAATTTTGCACCCCTTGGTGCCTTTCATGTGGCACTAAGGGGTGCTTAGCCTTGTGACTCTCCCACCCCAGGGCTATGGGACACCCGGTGCCGGGCCGGACTAGTCCGGGGGTCGTCAGTGGTGGCGGGGCCCGACTCCGTGGCCCTGGTGGGTGTCAATTAAATATGGCTGGTGAATAAAGTTTATGGTTGTCGTGATGCCAGCTGTGGTTTGCGGCTATTAAGCCGCCGCTGCTGTATGGGGCCTCCGGGGCTGATGGAATGGCAGCTTGGATGGTCCTGCTCCCCACAGGTGGAGCGGTACCCCGGGGCAACAGTTGGTGCTCGTGAGAGTCTATGGTGTGATGTTGTGTGAATAATACGGTGCAGGGCTGACAGGCAGTGAAAGAAACAGGCACAAACAGTAGTCTCTTTACCTTCTCCTCTTTTACTTGGCAACAGTTTAGTCCAGGGAGACCGTCACAGGTGGTAAAGATGATCCGGCAGGCCTGGAAGTGCCTGGGGGTGATCTCTTTGGCCAGTTGAGTATGAGGCCTACTCCCTGCTCTTTCTTTTCTTCTACAGGACCCTGCACTCTGAATTTAGCAATGGCCCTCCTGCTGCTGGGACCGGTGGTTCGTCCCTTTTTCTGTGTGGTAGGCTGAGCAGGCCCTCTCGGGTGCTCCTCTGCTGGAGTCCACACCGGGCCCTTGGAATGCAGCTGTACCTTCAGATTGCTGATGGGCCAGGGGGCTTGCAGCTCTCCTGCCCTCCGGATTCAGCCACCAGGGAAGAATTTTATACCCTGGCAACCACAGACTCCGATGTCTGAGTCTCTTCTGTGCCTCTCTGCAAATCTTGCTTCACTGGGCCAAGCTATTCCAGCTCTAGGCCCCAGTTCCACAAGAAAGCACACTCTGCGTCTGCACTCTCTGCTCTCTCTACACAGACTGAACACTAACTCCTCCCTCAGGTCAGACTTGAGGAATGCTACCTGGAACTCCAGGTTCAGAGCTCCCCCTGCTGGCCTGAGGGAGAAACTGTGTTGGATGTTGAACTTACTAGCCAATTATTCCCCCAATTACCTCCAGGCTCAGCATTAACCCTTTGGAGGGACAATGCTGTTGTGGCGACCAGGTCCTGGGGTGCCACACTTGTATTTAGCCAAAAAAAAACAAATACATTTTAAAAAAAAATGACGTAGGGTTCCCCTTATTTTTGATAGCCAGCTAGGGTAAAGCAGACCACAGCTGGCAGCTTCACCTTGGCTGGTAATCCAAAACTGAGGGCACCCCACGCTGTTATGTTAAATTTAATAAATAAATAAAAAAAACACGTGGGGGTCACCCCAAAATTGGATCACCAGCCAAGGTAAAGCGGACAGTTGGGGTCTGATATTCTCAGACTAGGGAGGTCCATGGTAATTGGACTCTCCCCAGCCTAAAAATAGCAGGCCGCAGGCGCCCAGAAGTGGCACATCCATTAGATGCGCCAATCCTGGTGCTTCGCTCCAGCTCATCCCATTGCCCTGGTGCGGTTGCACACGGGATAATAAATGGGGTTAATACCAGATGTGTAATGTCACCTGGCATCAAGCCCTGGGGTTTGTGAGGTCAGGCGTCTATCAGATACCCGACATCACCAACCCAGTCAGTAATAAAAAAAAAATAGACGACAAACACATTTTTATTTGAAAAAACACTCCCCAAAACATTCCCTCTTTCATCAATTTATTAGAAAGAAAAACAAATCCAGGTCTGCTGTAATCCAAGGGGTTCCCATGACGATCCATACCATAGTCAATGTCCCAGTCAATGAAGAACAGAATGTTCCCCATTGGCTGGGAGAGAAATACAGTGACCTGAGCTAACATCGATAGGTCAGCCCAGGTCACTGCAGGGCATGACAAGTGATGCTGTCAGGAGCGAGGTACATTACCTGCTGTGACTATCTCCTGCACTGCTGATAGCAGAGCAGTCACTGACTTCAATAACTGCCGCCTTCACAGCCAAGTATCGCGGGAGCCTGTGATGTCACCGCTAGTCACAGTCTCGGGTCGGCAGCGAGAGGAGGAGATGGGACAAGCGGCGGCCATGGAGAACAGTGACAGCGCTGAGGTTGGGAGGGCGGGACTTCATCACTGAAGGTAAGCCGAGCAGGGTAATGTGTGCGGAGTGCGAGGTGGGCGGAGACTAGCGGGGTAATGTGTGCAGAGTGCGAGGTGGGTGGAGCCAAGCAGGATAATGTGTGTGGGCAGCGGAGTGCGAGGTGGGTGGAGCCGAGCGGGGCCATGTGTGCGGAGTGCAAGGTGGGTGGAACCTAGCGGGGCCATGTGTGCAGGCGGCGGAGTGCGAAGTATGTGGAGCCTAGCGGGGCCATGTGTGCAGGCGGCAGAGTGCAAGATCAGTCATGCCTAACGGGGCCATGTGGCGCTGAGGATATCAGTGTCGGGGTCTGCATGGCTTGGGACAGGTGAGTGTAAGTGTGTGTGTGATTGTGTACATGCCAAGTGCAGGAGGGGGCGGAGCCGAGCGGGGAAGTTTCGGCTCCCTGCACACGTGACCAGGGTAAATATTGGGTTACCAAGCAAAACGCTTTGCTTGGATACCCGATATTTACATTGGTTACCAGCTTACCGCAGGCTGCCAGCGATGTCTACCTGCACACTGTAGCTGTAAAAAGCCCTGCTTTTGGTGATCGAACCGTTCTTGAACGTAACTCGAACTGTCGAGCTTTTAGCAAAAATCTCGAGTTCGAGTTCGATCTCGAGCACCCCCAAAATCACTCGAACATGAAATTGGCAAACCTCGAACATCACTCATCTCTAGTCATAACCATGGCTCGACTGGCTATCTGGCAATTGCTAGATGGGATGATCCCTGATGTGGGCTGTTCTCTCGGGTAACTCACCTTCCATATAATGTTCAGGAACCGGTGGACTAGAGGAGCTCAGGAGCAGCAGAAAGGGAAAAGGCTGAGCGCTTCCTCTCTTGCTTTGTAACAGCAGCAGAACTCATCACTAGTGGGACAGGGATATGACAATGAGGAGGACAAAGCTAAAAATACAGGAGACCTCCCTGTTTCAGTGGCAGTGAGTGAGGTCAAATAGAAATGCAAGTTGATAGCTGTGAAGCAAGTTTTACAGTGAAGGGATAATGCGATTAAGGTTTGCAGTGTTGTATCAGAAGCAACAACAGCATTCATGTAAGAGAAAGGAGCTGTGTTCTACAATATCATAGCTCCCAACCATCCCAGATTCAGCAGGACTATCCCAATTTGAGGGCTCAGTCCCATCAGTCAGGGATTTTGTCTAGACTGCCTCTCAAGTATTCTTGCTGGCTCCATAGCACCTCCTGCAGGGGGGCTGGGGCCAGCATGTCTCTTCAGGCAGACAAATTAAATAACCAATTTTCTTCTCCAGTCTCCTAAAGGTGGTATCACACACAGCGATGACGACAACGACGTCGCTGCTACGTCACCATTTTCTGTGACGTTGCAGCGACGTCCCGTCGCTGTTGCTGTGTGTGACATCCAGCAATGACCTGGCCCCTGCTGTGAGGTCGTTGCTCGTTGCTGAATGTCCTGCTTCATTTTTTCGTCGTCGCTCTCCCGCTGTGACGCACACATCGCTGTGTGTGAGAGCGAGAGAGCGACGAAATGAAGCGAGCAGGGAACAGGAGCCGGCGTCTGGCAGCTGCGGAAAGCTGTAACCACTGTAAACATCGGGTAACCAAGGGAAGACCTTTCCCTGGTTACCCGATATTTACCTTCGTTACCAGCCTCCGCCGCTCTCGCTGCTAGTGCCGGCTCCTGCTCTGTGCACATGTAGCTGCAGTACACATCGGGTTAATTAACCCGATGTGTACTGTAGCTAGGAGAGCAAGGAGCCAGCGCTAAGCAGTGTGCGCGGCTCCCTGCTCTCTGCACATGTAGCGACGTTATGATCGCTGCTGCGTCACTGTTTGACAGCTAAGCAGCGATCATAACAGCGACTTACAAGGTCGCTGTTACGTCACAGAAAATGGTGACGTAACAGCGATGTCGTTGTCGTTATGTGTGACACCAGCTTAAGGATTCAAGCTCGTTAACACTTTGTCCATGGGTAAAACCTCTATGGATGGGCCACAGCCCACACAGATAGCTAGGAGGATTTGGTAAACTAGACTTGTAGTGCAGGCAAGAAACCCAGAAGCAGGTTATACAGGTGCATCGAAATCTGTACATAGAAATACACTGCAAGGTCCCTGTATTCTAGTGGTTAATAAATAATCTGATTTTTTTTTTATCCTATAAAATTACTAAAGAATAATAATGAAAAAAAAAATTACAAAAATATAAATTTCTTTCTACTTGCTATAATGCAATTGTCTCTATCAGTGTCCCTGGCATATGAACTGACACATTTTAGTTAGATGCTGACCTAAACCTTTGAGCCCCAGGTTCTGGTGATGTCACTGGTAGAATGTTGCATACTCAAACTGTTTAGTTCTATGTTTGTATTCTAAAAGGAGAATAAAGGAAAGATTTTTTATTTTCTTCCTATAAAATTAATGAAATAATAAAAAATAGACAATGAAAATAATAATATTTGAATGCACTTTAAAAAAAAAACCGAGAACATCATAAATCAGCAAATAATATGGATATATTTGGTGTCCCTGTAATTGTAATGACACACAACACAGCAATCAGATTATTTATGGTGATCAGTAAATGGTGCAAACAAAAATGGCGCAATTGATTATTTTTCTCTATTAAGCGCATAAAAAAGTGATACAAATGTAAAGCTAACTCTGTGTTCACATGTAGTGTAAATCCTGCTTTTTTACAGCTTTTTTTTCTGCAGGTTTCCTCACTATGCAACACAGTAGCTTGCTACTAGAGATGAGCAAACCCGAGGTTCGATGTTCAAACCAAGCACAGACTTTGCAAAAAAAACAGAGATCGGGTTCTGTGTGTATGGAAACCACTCTCTCGAGCATTGCTGTGGTCCGGTACGCTCGGTGCTGCTTGGTCCAGTGTGAGCTACATGCAGAATGATTCACACTGCATGATCGGATGTAGTGTGCACCATACAATAAAGAAATAATAATGGGTAAACACTGCCCACCCTCTCATGGAAGTGATCTGTTTATGGCTGGCTGTATGTGGGCAGAGACCTGAATTGCCCAATTAGTGACTTCCATTAGGGTTCAGGTGAAGTCCGGGTCCGAATCTTTATCTAAAGTCCAGCTGAACCCGCAGAAACGAACTTCCACAGGTTCACTCATCTCTACTTGCTTTGTTTCTTTTATGCCTTTTCCCTCTAATTTGATGCTTTTTTGGTGCAGATGTGAATCTACGTTTTTAATACTACAGAAAGGTTTTGACTCTGTACTAAAAAATGGTGGGGTTTTTTACCTGCGTTTTTTTTTCAGGCTCCACATAGAAGATTATAGAGGAGAAAAAGCACCAAAATCACAGAGTTCTTTAGTCACCAAGGACAGAGATTTCATGAAATCAAATCTACTTTGCTTAGTCATTTAGTCCGTGTTCACATGTAGTGTAAATTATATTTTTCTGCTGCTTTTTTTGTACAGAAATTCTGCTGTGTTTACCTGTTGAAAGCAAAGTGGATGTGACTTAATGAAAACTGAGGCCACAGTGGATCTAAAGATACCACTGAACCGTGTGATTTTGATGCTTTTTTTCTCTAGAGGTTTCTATGTGGAGCCTAAAAAAAACTTGTCTAAAATACAACAGTTACTTTTTTAAGGGCAGAATCAAAGCTTTTCTGTACAATAAAAACACTTAAAAATGCAGCATCAAATCTGCACCAAAAGCGCATCAAGGGGGAAAAGGCTTCAATAATGCAATAGGAGGTTGTTATTGTGAAGTTTGGTGCAGACACCTACAGAAAACAAAAAAATACAGTGTTTGTGCAACGTGTGAACAAGGCCTTAAAAACAAAAAAAAAAATCCAGATATCGTATAGCAAAACTTACATAAAAACGAAAATGTTTTGACTGTTGCCACTATGAATGAATGAATGAATGAATGAATGAACAAAAATAAATCCACAGGATACAATTAGCGATAAGCATGACATCACACCAGCCTAGGAATATCAAAAGCAGTGCCAAGGACGCTGGAAGATAGAGATTCACAGCCTCATGTGCAGCCGCCGGGTACCATTGACCTGGACTGGAGTCTCATGAATTGATCCGCTCATCTCTTGTCCCAACCGTCCTGGATACAGTGAGCAGTTACAGATTTAGGTCTATGTCCTGCAGTCTCGGGTGTCTGCTCAATGTCCCTCATTTCTACCCCCCGTCTGACATCTCCTCATGCCAGGGTAGAACGAAATGGCAAATAGGTGTGGTTTGGGGTGTGGTTAGAGGAGTGGTCAAAATGTGCAGCGGACAATACATGAGCCGCATACTTTGTCCTTTTTTCAAATGTTGTGAGGTATGTGTACATTGAAAACTCAATAAAAAGCATGTAATTTACATAGTGTGTATAATATGCAGCCACTGCAACTGTTTATAGGAATAGCCTAGCCTATAGACATCACTATCTGCACATTACACACAGCTCAGGTTACATGTGTAAACAGGGGAGAGGACATAACAGCGTAGAAGATGAAGACGTAGTGAGAATATTTGTTTACTTAACATAAACAATATAGGTAGCTTGAGTACAATGATTAGGAAGGTAACAAATTATAGGAATGCAGTAAAGTATATTTTACATTATTTATATATTGATTCTGGATATAAAAGGTTATTATTAGGGATGATCGAATACCAAAATATCCGACTTCACGAATATCCGACGAATAGGTCACCGCTATTCGACTATTCGGGAATATTTGATGCGCTGAATAATTTCACGTTGGACCTAATGACGAGCTGTGGTGACTAAGAAAAAGGCCGAAATGGATGGGAAAAGGCAGAATCTCTCTCTCTGCGGCAACATATATGTAGATGATGCTGTGCGGCCAAGCCAATCACAGTAATACCACAACAAAGATGGCTGCGGCGTTACTGTGAGGGCAAGCAACGTCAGATGTGTTCATTGGCTGGAAAACAGGTGCCAGGAAGTCAGAAATGAAAATGAAAGTATCGGAGAGGATGTTGTTTTATTCGTCAGATACCGAATGGTGCGAATAGCCTGTTATCTGTCAAATACCGAATAGTGGCGAATACATTCGCTCATCCCTAGTTATTATAACAATTGTAACAATACAATTCTATTATTCAAGTAAATAAACAGCTACCAGTTGCGATGGTGTCTAAGTCTGATACCTTAGTCTGTAGTATGTCAGCGTCCGTCAGGTGATCGCTATCATCATTGCTTGGTCGAAAAGTCTACTACAGGTGCATCTCAATAAATTAGAAAATCATCAAAAAGTGGGAAAAGGGAAATGCATATATTATATATAGTTATTACAGAGTGATCTATTTCAAGTGTTTATTTCTGTCATTCATTGGCTATACGCCATAATCATCAACATCAACAGAAATAAACACGTGAAATAGATCACCCTGTGTGTAATGACTCTGTACAATATATGTGTTTCCCTTTTTGTATTGAATTACTGAAATAAATTAACCTTTTGATGATATTCTAATTTGTTGAGATGCACTTGTATGATGATCCTGGTACAAGACCTAACGAGAGTCAGTGACACTTCTCCGTTTTGCCGCAAGTCTTTTACTGATAAGTCTTTTCAGTGAAGCGTTATTCAGGCCGCCTCATCTCCTGAAGCACATCCCTGGACCCCTCTGTCCCATAACATACACCTCAAATCACAGCTCACATGAT
This sequence comes from Anomaloglossus baeobatrachus, assembly GCF_048569485.1. Lineage (NCBI taxonomy): Eukaryota > Metazoa > Chordata > Amphibia > Anura > Aromobatidae > Anomaloglossus > Anomaloglossus baeobatrachus. The sequence goes on along the minus strand of NC_134355.1, from coordinate 103,429,764 downwards.
TGGCCGCATTCCTCCATTGGGTCTTGCAGTCATCTGCCTTCCATGTATCTATTCTCCAGTCAGTCGGTCCTCTCAATTCCTCTGGTCAGCCGAGCCTCTCGAGTTCTCTGGTAAGCTGGTCCTCTCAATTGCTCAGGTCAATCTGTCCTCTCGATTCCTCTAGTCATCCAGATTTCTTGAACCTCTGGTCAGCTGGACGTCTGAATTCCACAAGTCAGCTGGTCTTCTCAATTACTCTGCAGGCTTTTCTTCTTTTCATCACTCCTTTCTATTCAAGGCTGATGCCCCACTTCATTAGTTTGCCTCATGCTGATGATTGTGGCTATAAGCTACAGATGTCTGTTCTGATAAAGGTTAAGCTCCTCTTCCTCATTTTCTCTGCTTCCCTGAGTCCTTTCTAATTCCTAACTGTGACACAGCTGGCGTCTACCGCTATCTCTCCTCTCTTGAAATACACACTTTGCTTTACAGTTCCAGCTGATACAATTATTTCCCTTCTTATAATCTTTGACCAGTAGATGGCAGTGTTCGTTTGCAGACGCTCTGCTCTGTATACATTCCACACTTTTCCATCTCTGTAAACATGCACTCTCACGACTGCTTTCTAAACACACTCATATAACTATAATATCTGCGTACCCACAACTCTGCTCACATTACAGTATTTGCATTACAAATTTTCACCAGAATTTTGAATGAAAGTAACATCTATCTGGCGTCCACTTCTAGACATTGTTACTTGTGCTCTGCTGGCTATGAACTTGCTCTCCTGATAAGTCCACCAATGAAATGCGTAATGAGATCCATGAGCATGATACAGGGCTAATGAAAAGGGGTATTGTGTGGCCTTAGGATTTCTGCCCCCCCTGTAATTTAGCAGCAGCCTTTGGATTGACTCTCCTATCGGCATGGCGCATGGTGGATTTGGTGAGATCTCTCCAATTTAAAAAATGTTTCTATTGCTGTCTAGGCATATTGTATATATAATCTCTTGTCCTATGTTTTTTTTTATAGATTTCAAACTTGATTGAGAACAGTCTGTTGGACGTATTACTAAACCATTTGGTAGACAGATTTTGGTTCTCCAATAAAGGTTTTGGTGCCATTTTTGTTACTCATACTGTTATGGTTTTCATTGTGTGATTGCACTTCTGTAGTGTACTGTCGGGGATACCTTACATATCTTATATCCAGGTATTCATTCTACATTTGAAGTTTGGTGCTATAGTTAGACCCTGAGACCGCTGTATACTGTTCTTTATAGTGTATATTTCACTTTCCCAGTGTTACTGTAACTTACACTGTTTTACTATTTTTTCACTTTATACATGTATGCATGTCCATTTGTAGTATTTTATCTTACTAGTAAAAGGTACATTTTAGACATTTATTACCACGCTGATTGTTAAGTTGAAAGTAATATCAGCAGAGCTGAGATTAAAATATATACAGTATGTACAGTACAGACCAAAAGTTAGGACACACCTCATTCAAAGAGTTTTCTTTATTTTCATGACTCTGAAAATTGTAGATTCACATTGAATGCATGAAAACTATGAATTAACACACGTGGAATGAAATACTTAACAAAAAAGTGTGAAACAACTGAATATATGTCTAATATTTTAGATTCTTCAAAGTAGCCACCTTTTGCTTTGATTACTGCTTTGCAGACTCTTGGCATTCTCTTGATGAGCTTCAAGAGGTAGTCACCGGAAATGGTTTTCCAACAGTCTTGAAGGAGTTCCCAGAGATGCTTAGCACTTGTTGGCCCTTTTGCCTTTACTCTGCGGTCCAGCTCACCCCACACCATCTCGATTGGGTTCAGGTCTTAGTCAAATAGCCCTTACACAGCCTGAATGTGTGTTTGGGGTCATTGTCCTGTTGAAAAATAAATGCTGGTCCAACTAAACGCAAACCGGATTGAATAGCATGCCGCTGCAAGATGCTGTGGTAGCCATGCTGGTTCAGTATGCCTTCAATTTTTTTATAAATCCCCAACAGTGTCACCAGCAAAGCACACCCACACCATCACACCTCCCCCTCCATGCTTCACGATGGGAACCAGACATGTAGAGTCCAACCGTTCACCTTTTCTGCATCGCACAAAAACACGGTGGTTGGATCCAAAGATCTCAACTTTCGACTCATCAGACCAAAGCACAGATTTCCACTGGTTTAATATCCATTCCTTGTGTTCTTTAGCCCAAACAAATCTCTTCTGCTTGTTGCCTATACTTAGCAGTGGTTTTTTACCATGAAGGCCTGCTGCACAAACTCTTAACAGTTCTTCTAGAGATGTGTCTGCTGCTAGAACTCTGTGTGGCATTGACCTGGTCTCTAATCTGAGCTGCTGTTAACCTGCGATTTCTGAGGCTTGTGACTCGGATAATCGTATCCTCCGCAGCAGAGGTGACTCATGGTCTTCCTTTCCTGGGGCGGTCCTCATGTGAGCCAGTTTCTTTGTAGCGTTTGATGGTTTTTGCCACTGCACTTAGGGACACTTTCAAAGTTTTCCCAATTTTTCGGACTAACTGACCTTAATTTCTTAAAGTAATGATGACCACTCGTTTTTCATTACTTAGCTGCTTTTTTCTTGCCATAATACAAATACTAACAGTCTATTCAGTAGGACTATCAGCTGTGTATCCACCAGACTTCTGCACAACACAACTGACGGTCCCAACCCCATTTATAAGGCAAGAAATCCCCCTTATTAAACCTGACAGGGTACACCTGTGACTACGGTGACTACCTCTTGAAGCTCATCAAGAAAATGCCAAGAGTGTGCAAAGTAGTAATCAAAGCAAAAGGTGGCTACTTTGAAGAACCTAGAATATGACATATTTTAAGTTGATTCACAATTTTTTGTTAAGTATTTCATTCCACATATGTTAATTCATAGTTTTGATGCCTTCAATGTGAATCTACAATTTTCAGAGAAATGAAAATAAAGAAAACTCTTTGCATGAGAAGGTGTGTCCAAACATTTGGTCTGTACTGTAACTATGTACTCAATTAAAAAACACTGGGTAAAACTGTAATTAAAAAATACTTGGGTGTATGGGTAGACGGCAAACTCAACTTTACTGACCAGTGTTGGGCAGCTGCTACCAAAGTTAATTAAATAATGGGATGCATTAAAAGAGCCATAGCTGCTGATTAGAAGTAACTAGTGCGACCACACTTATGCGGGCGTTACACGAGACGATCTATCATGCGATGCATCTTCGGGGTCACGGTTTTCGTGACACACATCCGGCATCGTTCACGACGTCGTCTCGTGTGACACCTACGTGTGACTCCAAATCGGTTATAAATCGTGGATTGTGTACTCGTTGCTCATTTTTAAAATATTGTTTAATCTTATTTGCGCAGGTTGTTCATCGTTCCCGGGGCAGCACATGATCCGTGTGACACCCCGGGAACGATGAACACAGCTTACCTGCGTCCCGCGGCACCCACCGGCTATGAGGAAGGAAGGAGGTGGGCGGGATGTTTACGTCCCGCTCATCTCCGCCCCTCCGCTTCTATTGGCTGGCGGCTGTGTGACGTTGCTGTGATGCCGAACGTCCCTCCCCCTTCAGGAAGAGGATGTTTCCCGCCCACAGCGAGGTCGCTCAGCAGGTAAGTACGTATGACAGTTTAACGACTTTGTGCGACACGGGCAGCGATTTGCCCGTGACGCACAAACAATGGGGGCGGGTACGATCGCTCTTGCAATCGCACAATAGATCGTACCGTGTGAAGCCCACATAAGAATACTGTGTACAATTTTGGTCTCCGGTGTATTAGAAGGACATAGCGCAACTAGAGCGGGTGCAGAGAAGAACAACCAAGGTTATTATAGGAATGGGCGGAATGCAATATCAAGACAGGTTATTAAACTTGGGGTTATTCAGTTTGGAAAAATGAAGGTTTAGGGACGATTATATTACAATGTAAAAATATATGGGGGAACAGTACAGAGCTTTCACTAATGACATTTTTACACCTAGGCCTGCAATGGGAACAAGGGGAAATCCTTAGAGGATTAGAGGAAAGAAGGTTTAATCTTAATCATATACACAGATTCTTTACTTTAAGAGCGTTGATCCAGGTAACTAGTTTGATTGCTGTATGTGGAGTTGGGAAGGAATTTTTTCCCCTAATGTGGCGCTTACTGTCTGTCGTATGTTTTTTTTTGCCTTCTTCTAGATCAACATGTTCGGTTAGGTTGTAGGTTGAACTCAATGGACTTAAGTCTACCTTCAACCTTAAACACTTTGAAACACTATGTAACTATGTGCTATACCAAAAATCTCAATCTTGGTCTCATCTGTCCACAAGATGCTTTCCCAGAAGGATTTTTGTTACTCACGTGCATTTTGGCAAACTGTCATCTAGCTTTTTATTGTGTCTGTGTCAGCAGTGCTGTCCTCCTGGGTCTCCTGCCATAGTTTTTTATTTCATTCAAATGCCATCAGATAGTTTGCACTGACACGCCAACTGCGTGAGAAAAAAAGTTGCAGCATGCACTGTTCTTTACCATATCGCTGTTGAAACTAACCTATACAAGTCTATGAATGCGCACAAAAATAAATACATTACCAATATTAACCTCAGAAAATATATATTTGTACCGCCCCCGTGGAAGCAGTTGAGCTGCTCGGATCCGGGTTCACTGTGGCTCGAGGGTCTCTGGACCCGGGGGTCGTGCGGCCACTCGAATGAAAAGGGAGGGAAGTATTTACAGGGAGTTTATAGTTCGTGACGCCACCCATGGTGTGTGGTAATTAGGAGTACCACCGCTGCTGCGGGAGTACCCGGGGATGATGGAACGGGGCAGCAAGGTGTTGGAACCCTCCATGGTTAGGGGATGCCCCGGGACTCGGTGAAAGGAGGGAAGTGCCGTGGGGATAAAGGGGTCACTCTCGTACTCACTCAGTCCATAAGCAGACACCGACAACCGGGTAAACCAAGTCTCTGGGTACCGCTGCCGCTGAGGGGAGCTCGTCCGGGTCCCATCCCCAAGTGGTGCTGTCTGGTGGTCCGTAACTTGCCTCCTGGCACTTAGTTTAGACTTCAACTTGATGGCCCGGTAGCTTGGAACTAGCCGGGCCCCGCTACCCACTATGGCTAAGTGAGGAAGCTTGCTCTCAGGGCTCACGCTTGTGATTTTCTAGACCGTTTTTGGTTGGAAAGTCCTATCCCCCTCGTTGTGCTAATGCCCCGTGTTACGGGGGAACTGGCAGATTAGGACCAGGGGGTATATATCCCAATCGCCAGTCGGGGCCCACCGTGCTCCAGATGGTAATGGAGCTGCTGGCACCCTGTGGGTTAGGCGGAGACTACAGAGCTGATGACTCAGAGATAATCCAGGTGACCTGGGAACCGGTCACGTGTGTAGTGACACGTCATACTGGACGACAACCCAGTTAGCGTGTCAGTGGAATTGGCGCAACCCCGACCACGTGTGCAGGGAACACGTCAGAACGGATGGTGACCAGGTAGCGTTTACCGAGAAGACCGCTGCGACAGCGCCCTGTTGGCCATGTGTGTCAGACACGACAGGTCGATCGGTCCTTCGATTAGCGTTTCTGGTCACTACTCGAATAGCCACGTGTGTAGAGGACACGTCAGGCCAAGGGATCACACCAGTAGCGTAGACTGGGAAGCCAAGGAGGATAATAGGTTCACACACCCAATCCTGGAACACCCTGTTAACTCCACAGGGGTCCTGGGGTATGCTGTCCGTGCGCGTAGGAGACACAACCGGACAGGTGGCGCAACAGGTGTGTTGTCCGTGTGCGTAGAGGGCACTCTCGGACAGGTGAGGCAGCAGGTATGCTGTCCGTGTGCATAGGAGGCACAGCTGGACAGGTGACGCAGCAGCCGCAGCCCAGTTAATGCCACTGGACTGCTATAGCACAACAGGAACGGTAGCAAGGAAGCACGGCGCCTGACCCTCATGTGCTGAGCCACGCATCTTGGCGTCACAGGCACCGTTCGCCTAGCCCTACCTACCGCTTCCAACAAGGCTTATGCCACCATGAATTCTAAGTGAATATGAGTGAAGACTGCGCCCCTCCATGTTGTCTCCAGCCCCTTTTATAACCTAGATCCGCCCCAAACCCAGGGTGGAACCACCAAGGTCCAATAGCAGAGTGCCATATCATCAGCGACGTCACCAGCGGCCTATCCGGAACCGCCACGTCATTGATGACCTCATGGCAGCCACACCCCAAACACCTCACCAGTCATCGTGTGACGACCAATGGTGAGGTGCCAGCCGGTCCGGAGTGGCCACGTCATCAGGACACCTGACACCCTCTACCCTATCAGGGCCTGCCACCTCACAGACATGCTCAGTGAGGTCCTTAACGGACCTAGCCTCTGATGCACTAAGTGCCTGAGCATGCTCAGTGGCCTGAACAACAGACTCAGAAATCAGACTATCTGCCTGAGCATGCTCAGTAGGCACTTCCCAGAACTTAGGCACAGCACAAAGTCCAAGTACCTGTGCAAAGAGGCTGTTAGGATTAATTGTGGGAGCATGCTCAGTAACCTGAACTGAGGACTTAAGCGGGCTTTACACAGTACGATTTTGCTACAGCGATCTCGTTGGGGTCATGGAATTTGTGACGCACATCCGGTCGCTGTAGCGATCTCGCTGTGTGTGACTACTAGGAGCGATTTTGGATCGTTGCAAAAACGTCCAAAATCGCTCCTCGTTGACATGGGGATCCGCTCCCAAGTATCGATGCTATAGCTTTGCCGAAGTTGTTCCTCGTTCCTGCGGCAGTGCACATCGCTGTGTGTGACCCCCGTAGGAACGAGGAACATCTCCTTACCTGCCGCCGGCCACAATGCGGAAGGAAGGAGGTGGGCGGGATGTTCGTCCCGCTCATCTCCGCCCCTCCACTTTCATTGGGCGGCCGCTTAGTGATGTCGCTGTGACGACGCCGAACGGACTGCCCCCTTAGAAAGGAGGCGGTACGCTGGTCACAGCGACGTCGCTATGCAGGTAAGTATGTGTGACGGGGTGCCGAATTTTGTGCGCGACGGGCAGCGATATGCCCGTTTCGCACAAACGATGGGGGCGGGTTGCATGCTAGCGATATCGGTACCGATATCGTAGCGTGTAAAGCCACCCTAAGTCTCAGAAATGACACAATCAGGCTGAGCATGCTCAGTAGGCAATACACCGGACTTAGACTCTGGCTGAGGTAAATCGGCGCACGCATGCGCACTAGCCGCCTCGCCACACTTAGACGTGGTGGAAGAAGAAGCCAACCGGACGACCCGAGGTACGGCCAAGAACGGCAGTCGGCGCCTGGGCGCAACAGGAACTGCAGCAGGCTGCTTGCGGCTATGGCGGTGCCAGTTCGTAACACCCCGATTCTGGAGCGGGTGGGAACGGATCGTGAAGGCTCCGTTATCCTCAGGTGAATTGACGGGTTGCCTGAAGCTACTCCCCGACCTAGGGTCCGTGTACCCCATCGTGCCTTTGGTCCCAGACCGGTGATAGGGCCATTCTGCCGGCCGTCCTCCTCGACAAGTCCGAGCACCTTGCCACAATCTCCTGCGACCGTGGGTCTGACTCCTCTAGGCCCAGACTACTGTCTGCAACCTAGGCAATTACTTCGGAAGTCCCACTCCCGACTTCCTCTGAGCTCCTCTCAGCTCGAGGGCTACTCTCCAACCTCCTTCCCCACTCAACTCAACTCACCTCTCTGACTACACTTCCTCACCTCCCCTCTCTAACCCCCCAGGTGGGCGACTCTATTCCTCTCAAGCCGTCCACTGGTGTGTCAGGTGGGTGTGGTACAGGGTGTCTCTAGGGTTTTGAGTCGCTGATGGAGGCAACACCACTTAAGTAGGGACCCAGAACCAAGAGGGAGGCGGAATTCTGCACAGAAGAGCAGCTTGTGCAGTACCCTGTGACGACCTGATAGTCCAGGGGCATCACATATTTATGTGATGTACTATATAAATACAGATGGCACATGAATATCACACCTGAATATTATGTCACTTGTGGGGGCGGCGCTAATCTCTGAATGCTCTACTGATCTGAGCCGACAACACAAAGGTGCTGTCACTGTGGTCTCATGAACACACCAGGGACCAGGAAACGAGCATCACTGATGACTATTTATTTTGGGTAGGGGTCAGAGACTGCAACAATGACTGCAGTCTCTGCACCCTGATGACGCTTTGTTTGAGTATCCCAGCTGCAATGGAATTCTCAAATGAAGTGTCAGCAGACAGGATGTAATGAAGAAAAAAATCAATAATAGCTAGATAGTGTAGTAAGGGAAGCATAGGAAATTTTTAATGCATCCATATAACAAATTAGCTTAGATTAGGGCAATAAATAGATAGTTATTTAGGCGAATATTTTCTCAGTCTTCAGACCACCCCTTTAAGGCTACAGACAGTCACACATCCTTGTGACACGTCATAGTGCTGTCCGGTTTCTTTGTAGACAGCATATTGACCCATAGAGTTGCATTGATTTATACACACATCAGTTTTAAAAATGGATCCATGTGTTTCTAGTCCGTGAGACTCACATCATTTCCTATTTTTAGCTATTTTGTGGATCAGACTCAGCTATAAACAACTATTGGCATTCATGTAAAAGGGATGACACACCAAACAAATACTTACTTCATTGTTTTATCCAATTTTCATCAGCTTTCAAATGGGTTATCTAGGAATTTATTTATCCTCCATTTATCTCCTAAGTAATGTCTCGATATTTTCCCACAGGTACTCTCCGGTCCTCCCAAGGTCTCTTTCTTGAACATTTGTACATTCCTCAACTAAGTCGCCTCCAAGACTTCTCATGAGTATCCCTCATCCCCTGGAGTTGTATGCCCCAACACATCCGATCATCTACCACATTCAGAACATTTAAATGGAACTTAAAAACCCATCAAGAAAGCTTTCAGCCTGCGGTCACCGCGCTGCCACCTCACCATCACCAGAGCTGCCACCACCACCCAACCTACTGTTTCCTTCTCCATTATCCTGTAGACTGTAAGTCCCCAAGGGCAGGGCCCTATCCCCTCTGTTACAGTCTGTCATTGTTATTTTGTTTACTGTAATTTGTATGTAGCCCCTTCTCATATACAGGACCATGGAATCAATGGTGCTCTAAACATAAATATTTTTTTTCTCTCTCAAAATATAAATTGTACATACTTTCGGTTATAACACAATTAAAGCTAGATACATTTGTCGTTGCAGTAAAGGCACTACCCACAGAATAAAGGTAACAATTTATTTGGCAGCACATAAGTAATGTACATTTTAAAATATAAGGAAACAAAAGCAGGATTTCTGGAGCTTTTTGCCCCATAAAGAAGTAACAGATTTTAGAAAGTAAATGTACCCCAAAATGTCAATGAAAAAAATATGGCACCCAAAATGTAATGATGAAATTTAGGGATGGATGAATAGTAACTATTTGTGTTCGGATAATGTTTACCGAAGACCTAGTTCTATTCCAGTATTCGTCACAACAAGAAAAATGCTCGGTTTCCCCACTGACTTGCATTAGGTTGGTTATTAGTGACGAATACCGGAATAGTACTTTGGGATTTGTTACGAATAATGCAAACGCGAATAGTTACTATTCGCCCACCACTAATGAAAATTAATTAAAGGGAAAGTCTGATCACTAAGGACAATATAGGCTTGGAACTTAAAGTATATCTGTCAACAGATCAAAAGTGGCCAGTTTTTACTCTTTATTTTATTCTTTCGGCTCTCCTGGGTAATTACAGCCCCAATTCATTATGACTTGCATTGTTCACACCAGTCTTGATGAGGGGGCGTGTTGGAGTCAGACGCTCCTGATTTATTTAGAGGTCATGACTCTTAATAAATCCAGCATGTCTGAAAAATGATGTGACTCAGTTCGCCTTACCACAAATCTTACTCCAGTCAATGTGTAAGCCATGTACGGGGGAGTTCTTCAGAATACAGCGAAGTCACAAACGAGAAAAACCAACTCCAAAACCGGTTCACTCAGCAAATATACTTTACTTACTTTAGGTTAATGCATGTGCCCAGAAAGTGAAGAAAACTCTTAAATTAAGGAGGCTGAGACCATTGTGATGCACAGCTGAGCACCCTAGCAATGTGTACCAACAATGTATACTATAAATTTACCTACTGGTGCACCTGTCTACACCAGCCATAGATTATCTTTTAACCCCCTTTCATCTGCAGCAATTATATGCACACAAAGTTTGGGCTCGCCTGCGGTGTAGCACAACAGTTCACAAACGTATATTCAGTTATCTCTATACCCCAGCCAAATACATTCTCCCCCTGGGATGACTTCTAGAAAATCAAAGAAATAATCCTTTCTCAATTAGTACACCTAAATGCTTAATCAAATGCAGCAGCTGCTATGCTGAAAACGAAATTTAACAAACTTAAGCAATTATCTCACACTAAAATGTCTTTCTAAAGCTTGCTCCTGTAAAAGTTCAGATATGGCCCAAAGTCCTTTGTGTGCCGTGAGGGCACATAAGTGTGGGTGTATAGTCCTCTATAACATCCAGGAAATAAGGAACGTGGCAGCAGCACCAGAGGAGCCAATCATTGATCTTGCAATAAACTTTAGCCTGAAACAATTAATATACCTATTTAACCAACTAAGGCTAGGTTCACACACTGCGTTTTTTTGACGCTGCGTTTTTGTGCGTTTTTTTGCGGCAAAAACCGCACAAAAACGCACCCGCGTAAAAAACTTTGGTGCGTTTTTTTGCTGCGTTTTGCTGCGTTTTTGCTCACTGTGTCTTTATGCGTTTTTTATCAGTAACAAAAAAAAAAGGTCTGATGTCATTTCCTTCTTCAATGTGTTCTTCATTCTCCACTAGTGTATGCAGAAGAGCAGACAGCTGCAGAACTACAAGGCTCAGCATACTCCATCCAATAGTGTATGCAGGAGAGCAGACAGCAGCTGGAGAACTACAAGGCTCAGCATGCTCCATCCAGGACTGTATGCTTGAGGGAGAGTCAGGGGGAGCAGACCTACAAGGCTCAGCATCCTCCATCCAATAGTGTATGCAGGAGAGCAGACAGCAGCTGTCGAACTACAAGGCTCAGCATCCTCCATCCAATAGTGTATGCAGGAGAGCAGACAGCAGCTGTCGAACTACAAGGCTCAGCATCCTCTTTCCAGGACTGTATGCAGGATTTCTTTGTCCCCCCAAACAAAAAAAATGACGTGGGCTTCGCCATATTTTTGTATGCTACAGCAGGCAGGTACGGGCTGCCCCCAACCCCCAGCTGCCTATTTGTACCCGGCTGCGAACCAAAAATATAGGGAAGCCCTTTTTTTTTTTAATTATTTCATGAATTTCATGAAATAATTTTAAAAAAAAATGACGTGAGCTTCGCCCAATTTTTGAGTCCAGCCGGGTACAACTAGGCAGCTGGGGATTGGAATCCACAGTGCAGGGTGCCCATGCTTTCTGGGCACCCCCGCTGTGAATTGCAGTCCCGCAGCCACCCCAGAAAATGGCGCTTTCATAGAAGCGCCATCTTCCGGCGCTGTATCCAACTCTTCCAGCTGCCCTGATGCCGGGTGGCTCGCTGGGTAATAATGGGTTTAGGGCTAGCTGTATAGCTGGCCCTAAGCCCGAAATTCATGGTGTCACGCCAATATTAGACATGGCCACCATGAATTTCTAGTAAAGATAAAAAAAATCACAACACAGAAAAATATTTTCATTAGAAATAAAACACAACACAATTAGTGACTCCATCTTTAGTGAAATAAAGAACCTGCCTCCGCAGTAATCCTGGGTCAGGGTCCCGCGCCGTCCAATCCAGTTCCAATATCATCTGATCGGTTTGCTGGAAGGCAAAGTGATCAGATGATGTGTCAGGTTCTAGGGGCTGAAGCACATCACACATCAGCTGATTGTATAAAAGCCGTTTATACAATCAGCTGATGCATCGGTGCAAAAAAAAAAAATACTCACTTATGTGCTGATTACCGGCAGCTCCTGGAGCGATGGGGCGGGAGTCTGAACCTGTCCGATCGTTGCAGCAGCTGCCGGTAATCAGGGATGAAGTCTCTTGACGCATCCGCTGATAGCTTAAACCGGCCGGGCGCCCGCGTCACCGCGATACTTACGATCACCTGATGCGTCAGGTGACTGCATAAGGTGATCCATTGCCAGGTCCTGCATCTATCGGAGATGTCCCGGCCGTCTGCACACAGTCGGAGCGGCGATACCGTGAGAGGAGCTGGGAGCGGGCATGGCACCGGGATAATGCAGACAGGTGAGTATAACTTTTTTTTTTTTTTCTACTGTTCACTTTTGTTTTCGCAGCCGCTTCCACCTCCCGCCCAGACATGACGCCGCACGGCAGCAGACATGCACAGGACGGGAGGTGGAAGCGGCGGTAACGGTACCGGGAGGATTCACGCTTCTGTGTTTACTGACAGAAGGAATCCTCTTCCTGTACATGTCACTTTACTACCCACCTCCTGCGTTTATAGCTGCGTTTTTGGTCTTAGAAACGCACCAAAACGCAGCTATTTGCGTTTCTCATTGCGTCTTTCAACATCCCATTGCACTCAATGGATGAAAAGCGCAGTGAAAAACGCGGGAATAATTGACATGCTGCGTTTATGTGGCACCACAAAAACGCAGCTGAAAAAAAACGCTGTGTGCAGACAGCAAAAATGAAAACTCATAGACTTTGCTGGGGAAGCAAAGTCATGCAGTTTTCTGAGCAAAAACGCACCCGAAAACTGCGCAAAAACGCCGCGAAAAACGCACTGTGTGAACTTACCCTAAAGGTTTGATCTTAAGCTGGGGTCACACTAAACGACAGAGACAACGACGTCGCTGTTACGTCACCATTTTCTGTGACGTAGCAGCGACCTTGTAAGTCGCTGTTATGATCGGTGCTTAGCTGTCAAACACAAAAGCAAGGACCTGTGGAGAAAAAAGCGCATAGGGTCTTACCCTGATAAACAGGGGTTAAGAAAAGAGTAATCCTACTCACCGATCAGGGTTGTGACAGGCACAACTCCTGTAACCACATGTAAATGGATCAACGGCAGCAGTACCCCAAGCGGCAGATAACAGAGAGTGATAGTGGAAAGGGGCTTTTGAAAACCGCACCAAAGATCTCAGATGTAATCTTGAATTAATGTATTTTTATTTTGGCATAGGTCTACGCGTTTCAGGAGGCTCAGCTCCCTTCCTCAGGACCAGCAAGCACAAGATACATCAAATCTCTAGAGATTTGATGTATCTTGTGCTTGCTGGTCCTGAGGAAGGGAGCTGAGCCTCCTGAAACGCGTAGACCTATGCCAAAATAAAAATACATTAATTCAAGATTACATCTGAGATCTTTGGCGCGGTTTTCAAAAGCCCCTTTCCACTATCACTCTCTGTTAGCTGTCAAACACAGCAGCCGAAGCAGCGATCATAACGACACGCGTCGCTGTGCTGCAACATGTGCAGAGAGCAGGGAGCCGCGCACACTGAGCGCTGGCTCCCTGCTCTCCTAGCTACAGTACACATCAGGTTAATTACACGATGTGTACTGCAGCTACATGTGCAGAGAGCAGGAGCCGGCACTGGCACCGTGAGAGCAGCGGAGGCTGGTAACGAAGGTAAATATCGGGTAACCACCTTGGTTACCCGATGTTTACCTTGGTTACAGCTTACCGCAGCTGCCAGATGCCGGCTCCTGCTCCCTGCTCGCTTCATTTCGTCGCTCTCTCGCTGTCACACACAGCGATCTGTGCGTCACAGCGGGAGAGCGACAACCAAAAAATGAAGCTGGACATTCAGCAACGAGCGGCGACCTCACAGCAGGGGCCAGCTCGTTGCTGGATGTCACACACAGCGACAGCGACGGGACGTCGCTGCAACGTCACAGAAAATGGTGACGTAGCAGCGACATCATTGTCGTTGTCGCTGTGTGTGACACCACCTTTAGTCTAGAGTATTTTAGCGCCAAAACCTAATGTGTTGCGTGCTCGGTTGCTCACTGCGGTGGCGCAAAGAGCCTTAATTGTCTTACGGACCTGGGTCTGTTCTAGACTGCTAACTATTGGATATGGATGGACAAGAATCCTCTCTGGCAGGTGAACTGTGGCACAGATGGCGATGACTCAGCTCCCACACTGTTTCTAAGGCGGCTCACACTGGCTCTGGTCTTTTCCCCTCTTTCAGCGGTGTCCTTGGCAGAAATCTTCTCCTGTTTGCTGCAGATATGGTCACAGACATGATAGGCTTCACTAAACTGCAGCTCTGGTCCCATAGGGTTACTTCTCCATGCAGATGATCTTGGATCTGTGCCGCCCCTACACCTGTAGCAGCCGGGCTGCTCGGATCCGTACCCGCTGTGTGGCTCGAGGGATCCTCCGGACCCGGGGGTCACATGGACATGCCAAATGAAAGGGGGGGCGTAGTTGTACGGCGTTGGCCGTATTCAGTTCGTGACGCCACCCACAGTGTGTGGTGAAGTGGGACACCACCGCTGTTGTTGTGGGACACCCGGGGGAGATGTAGTGGCAGCTGGATGTTAACCCCTCCATGGGTAGGGATGGTTGTGCTGGGACCCAGTGTCTCTGTGCAGGGTATGACAATGGCAGGGGCTTGCGCTCCCGGACGTACCAGGGGATGTTTGGTTACTCACAATTAAATGAATCACATGAGTCTTTTGGTAAACCAAGGTGCTGGTGGCCAGCCGCCGCGGCCGGTTGTACTCTGGTGCCCCACCCAGGCTGGTGGTCGCCGTCTTTTCCTCTCTGCACTGTGTTTGCTTGTGTTGGACTTCCCGGTACGGAACACAGGAGTCCTCTCCTGGCTTGTTATATACCTGAGGAGCCGTGCCCGCTGACGCTGACCCATGGGATCTATGGGCCCTGGAGGTTGCCCTATCCCTCTCTGTGGGTGGTTGTCTGCTTTTGGGACTTTGGTTGGGACAGGACCTATAGTCCTGCCCTCAATTGGTTGATTAGCTAGGCCGTTGGTTCCGGTCCTGGCTTCAGGGTCCAAGTACCCCCTCTGTGCACGGTTTCTGGGTTGAGTCTCTGGTGTCGGTACCGGCAGGCTCCAACCCTGTCTTGGTCCACCTCGGATCTCCGGCTGCCGTCTTCCCATTGCCTGCCGACGGAGACCACCATCTGCCACCTAGCCAAAGTACCAGGGCTCCAACCCTGGCCCAGCCTCCACTCCTCTCAACTCGAACTCTAGACTTGAACTACTACTTCAACCTCTAGACTTGAACTGCTTGTTTTCCCGCCCTGGGCTGTCTAGACCCCTAGGTGGGCGTTCCCTAATGCCTGGTCCCGCCCATTGGTGTGCCTGTCTTGCCCTGAGGGGGGTGACTAGGGTTTCAGGTCGGCTGCTGTAACCCTTTGTGGGACTGGTGTTCTGCGGGGGCCTATATGTGCCTATACCTAGTTCTCCAAGGGGTCACATTCCCCCTTGGTTTAATACAGACCGTCCGTGGGCTGTCCGACCACCAACATTTATTTAACTGGAACTGAAAAAGATAAAAATGCATGTTTACAAGTATACTAACAGTCAACAATAAATAACTTCTTCCCTTACGAGAGGCACATTTCTTAAACGTTGCACATTTAAACCGGGACAGGCCGAACCGGGTCCTTCTCACCGCACCCCCACCCAAAGCAACCTGCCCTTTGGTGCCACCGCTAAGCACTGGTGCGCACCCCTTACCTAAGTCCAGGACAGGTCCGGGTGTTGCCCTTACGGGCCGAGTAAAAAGTTCCTTACCCAGCAGTCTATCTCAAGGGCCCTGGCCTGGAGGGTAGTCACCGGTTTTGGTGGTGACTGGGCCTTGGCCAACTCTACCGCAGACCCTTCCTCCAACCAGTCTTTCCAGAGACTGCTACGGGGGGAAAAGGTGGTCAGGGATTATTTACAAGGCCCAATAGTTTTTGGGTTGGCTTTCCAGTCCAAAGCCGTGGTCCATTTTTAAAACTTTTTCAAACTGGGAACGGTCCCAACGAGGATTTGTACAACTGGGGTAGCCGGGGATCCACTACCTTAACTTCTTAATCAGGTGAATTATTCTGTCAATTGGGATTCATCAAAACACACACAAGACTATGTACACAGCAAGCGGGCACCACTCACTAGACGTCAGTTTCCCTATATCTGAGGGGTGGCCATCCCAAGTTGGGGCGTGTGAACCATCTTAGTCCCCTACTCATCACTGGGGACTGATGTGGCAGAGTGAATTACGGGTTCCTCTGCCCTAATGTCAGGTACAGCTGGCAGGGATCTACGGGGACGTGGTGTAGGTGCAGGTGCTTCCCTGGGTGCAGGTGGTAGTGTATTGCTGACAGGCCTCTCTGGCTCCATATCTTCCACGGATTGTGGGAACATTATCACGGGAACAATCACTGCTCCATTCTGCATAGGCCCATCAGCCGGGAAGTCACCCATGACAGTGTGGATCACCTCTTTTGCCTTCTCCGCGCCCTGAGTGGGAGCGTGAACTTTCTCCACCATCTTCAGAGGCTGTGGACACTTCTTCAGGTAGTTCCTGGAAACAGTGGCCGTAGTTTTCCCCTGGTCACGAATGACGAGATACGTTTTCTGATCCCCCCCATCCAGTGGGTTGGATAACATAAGGGGTCTTCTCCGACTGGTCATCCAGCTTGTGCAGTCTTCTCTTCCTCTTTAGTACTATATCTCCAGGTTCAAAGGGGGCAGCCTGGGCTCGTCTGTTGAAATGCTGCTCCTGCCTTTCCCTGCTCTGGCGCAGGTTTCTTTCTACGTATTCTTGGATCTGCCAGTACTGTTTCTGGCGCTTGGCATCCCAATTGGCAGTTGGGGAAATGGTCTCAGGCACTTCAACATCCAACTCCAGATCCACCGGCAATTTCCCAGGCCTTGCCCTCATAAGGTATGGGGGTGTGCATTTAGTGGAACTGCTAGGGATATTGTTGTACATGTCCACCAAGTCAGGCAGCTTCTCAGGCCACAGGTTCCACGCCTCAATGGGCAGGGTCTTGAGAAGGTTGAGGACCAGATGGTTCATTTTCTCGCACATTCCATTGCCGGCAGAAGTATGCCTGAAAGACCCTTGCTGCGGTACGAGCTGTTAAGTCCTTGACGGGCACCACCACCATGAACCTGGAGTAATGGTCCACGATGGTAAGGGCATATGTGTAGCCGCTCCGGCTGGGCGTGAGCTTGACGTGGTCCAAGGCAACCAGCTCCAACGGCTGATGGGTAACGATTGGCTGTAACGGGGTTTTCTGACTGGTTCCATCCCGTCTTTTTAACGCGCAGGGACCACACTCTCTGCACCATGCCTCGATGGACTCTCTCATCCCGCACCAGTAGAAGCGCTCCCTCAGTAGCATCTCCAGCTTCTTCCAGCCAAAATGTCCAGCCCCATCGTGATAAGCTTTCAAGACCACAGGTACATACGCTTGTGGTACCACGAGCTGGCAGACTTTCTCGTGTGTCTTCAGGTTAGTTAACCCCCTGTACAGCTTGCCATGTTGCAGGTACAGGCGGTCTCTTTCCTTCCACAGCCGCTGTGCCTCCGCGGGGGCAGTGGGTGCTAACCTGGAACCATTTTGAGAGATCATTATCTTGACTAACCGGACGGCAGGCTCCTGGTCTTGGGCCTCTTGCCACTGATGGAATGCAGGTAGTTCAATTACCTCCAGTTCATCTTCATCCAATCCTCCATCAGATAGGTGCGGCATCCGAGACAACGCATCCGCATTGGTGTTCTTGCGGCCGCCTCTGTACTTGATTGTGAAGTCATAGTTCGCTAGTCGGGCCACCCAGCATTGTTCCAGGGTCCTTAGCTGCGCCGTGTCCAAGTGAGTCAGGGGGTTATTGTCCGTATAGGCCATGAACTTCGCGGATGCTAGGTAATGCTTAAACCTCTCCATTATCGCCCAGACGAGTGCCAAGAACTCCAACTTGAAGAAGCTGTAATTCTCGGGATTTCTTTCCGTCGGCCGGAGCTTCCTGCTTGCATAAGCGACCACCCTCTCCTTGCCACCTTGCATCTGGGACAGGACAGCACCCAAGCCCACATTGCTGGCGTCCGTGTAAATAATGAACGGGAGACCATAGTCGGGGTAGGCCAGGATCTGTTCTCCGGTTAAGGCTGACTTCAGCTGCTGAAAGGACTCTTCATGCATCTCTCCCCAAGCAAGCGGGGGCCCAGGGGCCCTACCATTCTTAGTTTGCCCCACTAAGGGGTCTTGCATGGGGGCTGCCATTTTGGTGTAGCCCTTGATGAAGCGGCGGTAGTAGTCCACCAGGCCCAGGAACTGCCTCACTTCTTTAGTTATGATAGGCCCCGGCCAACTCTGGATGGCTGTGATTTTCTCAGGGTCCGGTGCCACACCTTCGGCGCTCACCACATGCCTGAGGTACTGTACTTTGGGCTTCAGCAGATGGCACTTGGAGGGCTTCAGTTTCATCCCGTATTTGGGGAGAGCTTCAAACACTTCAGCAAGGTGTTCCAAATGGGCCTCGTATGTCTTGGAGTAGACGATAACGTCATCCAAGTATAACAGGACCGTTTCAAAATTCCCATGTCCCAAACAGCACTCCATCAGCCTCTAGAAAGTTCCTGGCGCATTGCACAGCCCAAAAGGCATGTTGTTGAACTAGCAGAGACCCATCGGGGTAGCGAAAGCAGTCTTCTGCGACGGACACCTGCCAGTAACCGCTGGTAAGATCAAGAGTTGAGAAGTAATTTGCTGTTCTCAGTGCAGCAAATGACTCCTCAATACGGGGAAGAGGGTATGCATCCTTGTGAATTATCTGGTTAATCTTCCGCTAATCCACACACATCCTCATGGTGTCGTCCTTTTTCTTCACCAGAACCAACGGAGCTGCCCAGGGACTGCAACTATCATGAATGACCCCTGCCTCCTTCATGCTCCTCAACATGTCTTTGGCACACTGGTAATGCGCAGGTGGGATCGGCCTGTATCTTTCCTTGATGGGTGGATGTGTACCGGTGGGAATGTGGTGTTGAACTCCCTTGATCCTCCCGAAATCTAACGGGTGATTACTGAATAAGTGCTCATACTCTCACACTACCCTGTACACCCCTCCCTTGTGGTGTGCAGGTGTGGAGTCGGTGCCTACGTGTAAAGGGTGATTTACACGCTGTGACATCGCTAGCGATCTCGTTAGCGATGTGACACGCCAGATCGCAGATGCGATCTGCCGAGATCGCACATAGGTCAATTTTTATTGCGCCGGTCACATGTGCGATCTCGGCAGACCGCATCTGCGATCTGGCGTGTCACATCGCTAACGAGATCGCTACCGATGTCGCAGCGTGTAAAGCACCCTTAACTCTTGACACCACTCCTCTAACTGCTTTGGTGAGTTGTCACTGGCTGTGATGCAGTGATAGTGGAGGCTGCTGCTTGGATGGCATCAGTATCTACGGTGAAAAGTTTAGCAATGGTGGCATAACGGGGTAGCCTAACCTCTTCCTCTCCTTAATTCATCACTCTCACAGGCACTCTTCCCTTCTTGACATCAATCACCCCTCTGGCTGCCATTACTGTGGGCCAATGTTCTGAAGGTAGAGGCTCCACCACTGCTGGGTAATCCTGTCCTCGGGGACCTACTGCTGCCCTGCACCAAATCATCATCTCACTCCGCGGAGGTACCACGAGAGGCGCCACATCCATCACCCGCACACTACCAATCTCTCCACCTGACATGTTCACCTGTTGCGCTGCAGGAGAGCCCGGATCTCACGTTGCAGAGCCCTCTGTCGGCCTACTCCTGCTGTTGCAGACAGTTTCTGCAACAAATGCAGCACTTCACCCATGCAATTTTCAATCACGTTTGACCCCAGGACCATCTTTGGGTTACGGTCACTGGGATCATTTTGTACTACAATAAGTCCTTGATGCTTCAGCTCCACACGCCCCACCTTCAAGGTGACCTCCTTAAATCCTATTTGGGTCATGGGGAGTCCATTGGCCGCAATGATGGTCAAGCTGGCATCAGGTGGCGTGAGCTCACTGTCAGACCAGTAACATTTGTACAGTACATAAGGCATAGTGGTTACCTGCGATCTGGTGTCCAGGAGGGCGGATGTCGGGATACTGTCTACAGCAAGGGAGATGATGGGGCGACCTCCAACGTACCGATCATGCCAATCAGCTGGCCCTTGAGGATCTATTCCAGAGGATTGGCCCTTGGCCTCAGGGGTTGCTCGTTTAAAGGACACCAGCGGGAGTAATGACCAGTCTGGCTGCACTTGTAGCAGACAGGCTGCCCATACCGGTTGTTGTTGTGGTTTCTTCTCCACTGCATCCAGGGGACATCTTCCGGACTGTCGGCGAGCTGGATCCTCTCTGCTGGCTTGGCCTTTGGTGGTATCTGTAGGGTAGCGAGGATCCTGGCGACGTCATCACTCAAACGCTGAACTTGGGATGATAAGTCCTCCGGGTTCCCGGCCACTGCTGCGGGTGCCGGCAGGGCCAACAAGGGGGCCGCCACTGAGACGTGTGCGGTGTCAGCTGGCCAAGATGGTGGGTCGGGAACACCAGCTTCAGATGTCTGTAGCGCTTTAATGGCCTGGTCCTTTAGGACCGCAAAGGTCAAGTCTGAATGTTCGAGGGACCACAGCCTCAGCTGCTTGCGGTCTTCAGCGGACCCCAGCCCTTGCAGGAACTGCTCCACCAGCATTTTGTTGCTCTCGGCCTTGCTAATGGAGTCCCTCTGCTTCAACGTATGAAGGGCAGTCTGTAGCCTCAAGGCATGCAGTAGTCCCGAATGCTGTCCTGAGGGCGCTGTCGACAGTTATAATAATGCATCCACAATTCCGCTTCGGTGCGGGTTTTGAAAGAAACCTGCAGTTTATCAAAAATGGCGGTTACCGAGGCCCGGTCGGCATCAGCCCAAGTCTCCACCTCCTGCTCAGTGGCTCCGGTCAACTGACCGAGCATCACAGATGCACGCTGCTTGCCGGTCATGGCATACATATCAAGAACGGTATGTATTTTCTTCTTGAATACCTGCAGGGCATTGGGCTTCCCATTGTACTGAGGTTGCCAGGCAGCACCGGGCATGTAGGGCAAGGTGATCAGCATGACTTGGGTGATCGCCGGGGCCACCGCTTCCCCTGCTGTTGCGACCGGAGCGGGAGCCACCACGTTTCCGTCATCTGCCACATCCACAGGCGCCACTGCTCCCGCGGCAGGCGCTACTCCGCCATCCGGATTAGGCGCAGATATCTTCCCGCTTCTCCCCCTTGGTCTTTTTCAAGCACTCTCTTGTGCGGCTGGTTAGTTTAGTTTTCGGCCTCAGGGTCTTCCTTCCGACTGTGTTCCCAGGGGGCGGGGCTTCAGCTTCGCGCCCTTTCTCGGGGGAGAAGACGCTGGGCTGTAGTTTTTCGCGCCTAAAAATGGCGGCAAAATGGCAACTTCTGGAAATTTTTTAACGGATCACCGCTGACTGTCCAAATCAAGGTGCACTTCCACCAGGTAGGTGGATGGGTTACAATCCTGTTCGTGACTCCAGTTTTTGGGGTGTGCCACCCCCATGCCTGTAGCAGCCAGGCTGCTCGGATCCAGACCCGCTGTGTGGCTCGAGGGATCCTCTGGACCCGGGAGTCACGCGGACACGCCAAATGAAAAGGGGGACGTAGTTGTACGGCCTTGGCTGTATTCAGTTTGTGATGCCACCACGGTGTTTGGTGAAGTGGGACACCAGCGCTGCTGTTGTGGGAAACCCGGAGGAGATGTAGTGGCAGCTGGATGTTAACCCCTCCGTGGGTAGGGATGGTTGCCCCAGGACCCAGTGTCTCTGTGTAGGGTATGGCGATGGCAGGGGCTTGCGCGCCTGGACGTAACAGGGGATGTTTGGTTACTCACAATTAAATGAATCACACAAGTCTTTTGGTAAACCAAGGTGCTGGTGGACGGCTGCCGCGGCCGGTTGTACTCTGGTCCCCCACCCGGGCTGGTGGTCGCCGTCTTTTCCTCTCTGCTCTGTGTTTGCTTGTGTTGGACTTCCCGCTATGGAACACAGGAGTCCGCTCTCAGCTTGTTATGTACCTGAGGAGCCATACCTGTTGACGCTGACCCGTGGGATCTATGGGCCCTAGCGGTTGTCCTATCCCTCTCTGTGGGTGGTTTTCTGCTTTTGGGACTTTGGTTGGGACAGGACCTATAGTCCTGCCCTCAATTGGTTGATTAGCTAGGCCATTGGTTCTGGTCCTGGCTTCAGGGTCCGAGTACCCCCTCTGTGCATGGTTTCCGGGTCAGGTCTCTGGTGTCAGTACCGGTGGGCTCCAACCCTGTCCCGGTCCACTTCGGATCTCCGGCTGCCGTCTTCCCGTCGCCTGCCGACGGAGACACCATCTGCCACCTAGCCAAGGTACCAGGGCTCCAACCCTGGCACCGTTCAACTAGAGCTTCTACTCTGCTGGAGCTACACCTAGCCCCAGCCTCCACTCCTCTCAACTCGAACTCTAGTCTTGAACTACTACTTCAACCTCCAGACTTGAACTGCTTGTTTTCTCGCCCCGGGCTGTCTAGACCCCTAGGTGGGCATTCCCTAACCGCCTGGTACCGCCCACTGGTGTGTCTGTCTTGCCCTGAGGGGCGTGACTAAGGTTTCAGGTTGGCTGCTGTAACCCTTTGTGGAACTGGTGTTCTGCGGGAGCCTATATGTGCCTATACCTAGTTCTCCAGGGCGTCACAGATCCCATCCTGCACATCTTGCCTCTTTCCCAGATAACTCTAGACTGCTCTTCAAAATGTCCGCACTTCCTCTTCCTGTGTTTAACATCCATGTGTATACAGTCTTTCCTTTGTGTTATAAGATAGCGGCCCCTGCTTGCCGAATAACGACATTACTACTTTACAACTACTGCAGACAATTAAATTGAGATGCCTCTAGCACAGTATTATATTTACATGGATACAGCAAAGCTCATCTGTATCATGTTGGTGAGCCAGTTTGTATCTTCAACAACAGAGGATGAGGTTTGTTTCATCACCTGCCAAAAGACTGGAGTAAGATTTCTGGCAAAAGGTGCACCACAGCTCATCATGAATTAGATAAGCTGTGGTGTCATTTACATCTTTCCTTCACCTGTATACCATGAAAGTGCGATTGTGCAGCCAGCCATCACCTGATAGATTCCCTTTAAATTTATATTAGCTTTCCCTTCTCTTGCCCTGTCTAGGGATATATCTTGTTTTTTAACCTGTTATTTACTGGAGCATATGAAGAATATATTTATAGGAACTTATGCATTCATTATATGGCAAAAGAGTGTTCCTATGGCATATGATTGGCCGATATATTTTGGCGTGCTATTTTTCTTACTGTATAGGATAGTGTAGTCTGCTGTTCTTTTACTAGAGTATAGCAAAAAATATAGAGCAAGTAAAAATAGATTATATAGTAAATAATGTATACAGTGCAGTGTATATGTTTTTCCAATGGAATTTATGGGCGTTGTTCTATATGCCACTGTATACCTATATATACTGTCTATGTATACAGTGGCATTTATTGCAACTTTCTGTGTAAGGTATAATTCTAGGTGAAAATCTGAATTTATATGTCCAACGAAAGGAGAAAATGTCTTTTAGACCTCTTTCACACGATTGTGAAAATCACGCACGTTTTTCACGGACGTGTCAAAGGTGTGTATTGCCCTGCGTGAGCCGTGTTTATGACACACGCGTGTTCTCCGTGTGTTATCAGTGATAACACACGGAGAACGGGAACTCTCTACTCACCTGTCCGTGGTGCTGATCTTCGGTCTCCAGTCCTGCTGACTCCCCGCTGCTGCAGTGAAGTGAATATTCAATGAGCATAATGAACGGGGGTCGGAAGCAAGTGACAGCAACAGCAGAGACAGCAGGGCTGGAGAAGGTGAGTAAAGGTTTTTTTTTCCAAACACGTGTATTTTCTCCGGCGCGTGTCACATGGAACACCTCTGTGTGGTCCGTTTGCGTTCCGTGTGACACCCGTGATGCCGGAGAAAAACGGACATGTCTGCATGTGGAGCACACGGGCACACGTATGCTCTACACGTACACACGGTCCATGGCAGAACAGGCACGTGTGCGCAGACCAATTGATTTTAATGGGTCTACGTGTGCCAGTGTCTCCGGTACGTGAGGAAAAGAACCAAACACATACTGGAGACACAGACGTGTGAAAGAGGCCTTATGCATATCTAAAAATGTTATGCTGTCATTTCATTGACTAAAGTAGAAAATTAAATGGGTTGACTCTTCTTATTAAATGGGTAAAATTGCAAAGTACTAGTAAAAACAAACAGTTTTATAATCCACCTCTTATTAAAAGAAATACAGTTTTTTTCATTCTATAGTTTACAGTTTATTGCCAGCCATTTGCTAACTTTGCACTGTGTAAGGCCCCCTTCACACGCACGTTTCTCCGGTACGTGATCGGTCCGTTCCCGCATGTACCGGAGACACGGGCACACGTAAACCCATTAAAATCAATGGGTTTATGTGCACGCACGTGTTCAGCCATTGGCCCGTGCCTCCGTGTGGAGCAGACGTGAGCCCGTGTGCTCCATATAGAGGCATGTCCGTTTTTCTCCGGCAGCACGGGTGTCACACGGCCTGCACACGTACCACACGGATGTAGTGTGGATGCGGGCCCACGTGACACGCGCCGGAGAAACACACGTGTCATTGTAAAAATAAACAAAACACATACTCACCCCCACAAGCCCTGCAGTCTCTGCCGCAGCTGTCACCTGCATCCGACACCCAGTGAATTTGAACAACGCATCTTCTTCACTGGGGGCCGGAAGCAGCGTCAGCGGGGCATGGCCTGTGGCGGACACTGTCATTCAGTACACCAGACAGCTCCGGAAGAAACAGGTAAGGCGGGGCTTTCCGTTCTCCGTGTGTTATTACGTATAACACACGGAGAACACGCATGTGCCACAAACACGGCACACGGGGAGCAAACCACCCATTTAATACATCTGTGAAAAAACGGTACGTTTTTTTCACGTGCGTGTGAAGGGGGCCTAAGAGGAGACCAGTTTCTTATGCAAGATGCACACATTTGCTAGCTCTTTGCTATATAGTGTCTAAGGCCTCACTCACGAACGTATGACTCGGATGAGTGCAATACGAGAAAATATTGCACTCTGACCAATGCTATTCAATGAGGAAGATTTGCAATTTTTTTTCTCATGCCGAAGCAGCTTAAGAAAAAAATTGCACAATGCTGCTTGTGACCGCATGTATATAATTCTACGGGTGCATGTGAAAAATCAAGCTACATTCGGATGACATCCAAGTGCAGTCTGATATATGCAGAGACAGACAATGGAGAAGATGAAGAAATTAATCTGTCCCTCTTCTCTGCACCTGTGCTTCAACTATCACATGCAAGAAAATCTGTTCACAATGAATGACTCTCGGCAAATGCTTGCGGCAGAGTTTTAGCCGGGTTAGCATTATCATTTCGCAACCGGTACCCTTGCATCGGATGCTATATGCTCATCTGACCCCAGCCTCAGTGCTACACTAAAGCTGTACAGATGAGGCTGCTTTCACACTAGGTTTTTTTAACATGCGTCATGAACGTTTTTTTAACGCAAAAACGGATCCAGTGCAAATGCGCTTTCCTTTTAATGCATTTGCAATGGACTCGCGTCAACATGCGTTCACATGCGTTTTCATGCGTTATAGTGGGGATCCAGCGACTTGCAGTTTTTTAACTTTTTTCAAAAACGCAACTTGTAGCATTTTTGAGCTGCGTCCAAATACTGTTTTTCACTGGATCCTGACTATACTGCATGCCAACGCATGTGAACGCTGGAATGCTGATAGACAGGGTCCTGCTTGCTCTACTGAGCATGCCCAGAAACCAGCCTGGCGTGATCAGTCTCTCTCCCCCTCCCTTTCTCCCCTTCCCTCTCTTTCTCACTCTCTCCCCTCTCTCTCTCCTCTCTCTCTCCCCCGCCTGAGAGCGGCGGATGCTCATAACCAAGGTAAATATCGGGTAACCAAGCAAAGAGCTTCGCTTAGTTATCCGATGTTTACCTTGGTTACGTTGCAGGGAGCAGGCAGCCCGGCTCCTAGCAGCTGCGGACGCTCATAACCAAGGTAAATATTGGGTATCCAAGCAAAGCACTTCACTTAGTTACCCGATGTTTACCTTGGTTTCCAGCGTCCGCAGCTGTCAGATGCCGGCTCCCATTCTATCACGTTCAGTTCCCCTCACTCCCGATCACATCACTTCAATGCCCGCCCATAAACTTCAAGTGACAGGATCCTGCAAAATAACACATGCGTTTGCATGCGTTTTTCTTTGTAAAACCAGGATCTACTTTTACAGCAAAAAAACGTTCATGACGCATGTTAAAAAAACGTAGTGTGAAAGTAGCCTTACTGTACCCGATCCATTACAGCACCATCGGGCTCCTCCAATACTGCAAAGGCAAAGCTTCTAGCAGCATAGAGCACACAGTTCAGGCAAGCATATCAGCCATGCTTTCAGCTTAAACTGTCAATCATCAAGAGATGAATAGGAAACCTTTAGGCATACAGTAGGAACGATGCGCTCCTGAAGACACATCATGAAACAATCCCTTTAATATAAAAGTGCTTTAACTTTTTAGGAAAGGGTGATTTTTCATTTTTGCACTTGTTTTTTCTTCCCCTTATTCCAAAACCCTTAACTTTTTTTATTTTTCCATCAATATAGCCATGTGAGGGCTTGTTTTTTACCAGACGGGTTGTGGCAAAAATAACAAAAAAAAGTGAAATTCTGCCATTTTTTTTTTATTTTCAGCTTTCATTTTACTGAGAAACTGGCAACATGATTCTCCAGGTTAGAACGGTTACGTAGTTACGAAACATATATATTTTTTGTTTTATTTAAATGGTGAAAAAAAAATCTGAAATAAGGAAAAAAAAATCATGCTTGTGTCACAACTTTCCGAGAGCCCATACCGTTTTCTATTTTTTGGATCTGGGGCTGCGTGAGAGCTTGATTTTTGTTCCCCAGCTGATGATTTTATTGCCATTATTTTGGGGTATATACAATGTTTCAATAAACTGTAATAAAAAAAATTCTGTTGCGGCAGGCAAAAAACTGCAATTCTGGAGTTTTATTTTTTTTTTTCGTTACGCTGTTTACCGATCGGATTATTTTTCTTTGTTTTATTTTTATATATCGGTCTTTAAGAAATGCAGCCATACCAAATAGGGTTTTGTTTTTCTGAGGTGATATCTTAATTTTTAATGTGTTTAACAGGTGGGTGATTTGGACTGTCGTATTTTTTATATTTATATTTTTTAAAACATTTTTTTCTACTTTTTACTGTATCTAATAATTCTTTATATACAGCATTATCACAGGGTGGTTTTCACAGGAGTACCGTGATGACAGATACAGGGGTCATCCCTACCTGCCATGACAACTCATCGGCATCTCGCTCGCATAAGGGCTCATGAACACGTTGCGTAATTGCTGCATTTACGCTGTGTATTGCACTGCAGCGTAAATGCATGCATGCTGTGTCCCCTGCACAATCTATGAAGATTGTGCATGACATGTGCTTTTATGAACGCAGCGATTTGGGTGCTAAAATTTTCACCCAAATCCGTGTGTTCATAAAATGAGCATGTCTATTATTCCGTGCGCTATGGATGCAGCTCCCACTCTGTCTATGGTGGGGGCAGCAGCTATAGCACATAAAAACGGCTTTTTTCTACAAAAAAAACTGCATCCATTATGAAGTATTTCTGCAGCGATTTAAAGCGCACATGTGCTGTCAAATCGCTGCAGAATATTCTGCAGTTACCTGCGCTTGAGCCCTATGAGTCGCGGGCGCATCAATGTCAGCTGAGAACAGCGCTCTCCCCTCCCAAGGCATGTTTAAAGCCATGGCAGGGCACCATTCCACCAGTGGATGTTAGAGGCAGATGAAGGCTGAATGATTCAGCCTTCATCTACAGGGAAAGATGTGGGCTCAACCGCATCAAAGGCAGGGAATCAATTCATGATATGCATAACACGTCATTAGTCATAAAGGGGTTAAATAAAAATGCAGACTAGTAATGGTGCAAATGATGTTAAAAAATATAGTTGAAAGCCTATGGTATTGTGCATATGTGCAACTTTCATAGTTTTCACTAACGCATGGAGGCTAGAATTTTGCTCCAGCTACAATATATGTTGCAGCAAAATATTTCTATACATACCAGTTCTTTTGGGTGTCTCTTGAGACGCGAAAGGTGAAATTGCCCTGATGATAACTCAATTGCAGCAGAGAATTATTGCAGCTGCGTTAACCTGTCACATTCAATAGCTCGTTTTGCATTTTATATTAAGCGATGTTCAAATAGTGTCACATATCAGACTCTTACGGCCAGAGAAAGTAAGATGTTACTTCAAGCTTTGTGATTGCAGGTAAATAAAATATGACAAAACACCAAGGTGCCCGTTTATCAATGATTTACGGCCCTTTACATTATAAAGCTGAGCGCTGCTTCTATGTGGGTAAGTGGAGACTATCTCATTTATCAAGTAACTGCTGCCACTGTGCCTATGCTTTAGCAATTGCAGTTGTGGGTAGGAAATAAAAATACATCTAGTTTGAAAACAATGTAACCAAGAAGCAATGTCAGATTCCCATTCAGTGCATGCTCATTTATATATAATTTACAAGGGGCAATTTTAGGAGTTTAGAGTTTAGAGTGATTCATCATGACACAATGATAGCTGTCGGCCAGAGGTACAGGACATTTTGCAGTAAAATTTAGTTGATAACAGTTTGATAAAAAAAGACCCAGACCTACAATGACCAAACCCAGAGCTTCATCAATATGGCCTAGGCAATGACTGGGCCTCACGATCATATCTCCCAATGGTCCTGGACTGTCCCAATTTGAGAGCTCTGTCCGACTGTCTGAGCTACAGATCATGATGAGCATGATAGGAGATTTTGGTAATCATTGCCTCATGGACTCTGTCAAATAATTCAGAGATCAACATAAGAGGATACTTGCTTTTGATGGGGATTTTGTTGAGACCCCAAGCGATGTAGAGACGCAGGAAGCCATCCTTCTTTATTACAAAGAAAAAGCCATCTCCAGCCAAAGAAGAGGATTTACAGATGAATCATTTGGCCAAGTTATCTTGGATGTATTCGTAGATAGATAGAGAAAGAAGATACACCTAACCTCAGTGAGGTGAGGTTCCAGGTAAAAGATCAACGGGACAGTCACAAAGTCTATGGGGTGGGAATTAGAGTTAAACGATGCACGAGTCGAACGGTTCGCCAATTTCAAATTCGAGTGATATTGGGCGGTGTTCGAGTCATTCGACGAACTCGAACGATTTGCTTAAAGCTTGACAGTTCGAGTTACCGTTCGAGAACGGTTTGATCACCAAAAGCGTTGCTTTTCACAGTAAGTATGTGCGCACGTTGCGCATCTGCATGCGTCCTGCGTCCCCAGAACAATCCCTCTCTCTTTCCTACAAACCGATCACGGGGGCAACGCTGCACGGCTGTCACAAAGCTCCGGCGGCCTTTCCTCTTTTGAAAATGGCAGTTGTCTCACTGCAACCAATCAAAGCCGCCGGCGGGCGGGTCTATATCGTGCAGTAAAATAAAGAAAGAAAGAAAGAATAAAAAAAAAAAATGCGGTTCCCCCCAATTTTGATACCAGCCAGGATAAAGCCACATGGCTGGAGGCTGGTATTGTCAGGATGGGGAGCGCCACGTTATGGGGAGCCCACCACCCTAACAATATCATCCAGCAGCCGCCCGGAATTGCCGCATCCATTAGATGCGACAGTCCCGGGACTCTACTCCGCTCATCCTGAATTGCCCTGGTGTGGTGGCAATCGGGGTAATAATAGGGTTAATCATGGCAGGCGTCTCCCCGAGATACCTTCCATGATTAACCTGTAAGTGAAAGTAAATAAACACACACAACGAAAAATCATTTATTTGGAATAAAATACAAAAACACATCCTCTTTCGTCATTTTATTAAAATCCCCAAATACCCCTCCAGGTCCGGCGTAATCCACAGAGGTCCCACGACGCATCCAGCTCTGCTACATGAAGCTGACAAGAGTGCCGTAAAACACGAGCGCTCTGTGTCAGATCCACGCAGCAATGAAGTGAGCCGTGCTGTCAGCGGGGACGTCACTGAGGTAATGCCTGCGTGTGCAGTGATGATGGGGGTTGTAGTGCCTGCGTGTGCGGTGATGATGTGGGTTGTAGTGCCTGAGTGTGCGGTGATGATGGGGGTTGTAGTGCCTGCATGTATGCGAGGATGATGGGGGTTGTAGTGCTTGCGTGTGCGGTGATGATGGGGGTTGTAGTGCCTGCGTGCGTGCGAGAATGATGAGTGCCGTAGTGCCTGCATGTGTGCGGTGATGAGTGCGGTAAGGCCGATGGTTGCCCATCCATCCATTCAACCATCCGCCCATCCATCCAGCCATCCATCCGCCCATCCATCCGCCCGTCCATCCATACATCCGCCCGTCCATCCATACATCCGCCCGTCCATCCATCCGCCCGTCCATCCATCCGCCCATCCATCCATCCGCCTATCCATCCCTCCATCCATCCATCCATCCAGTCCATGTGAAAAGAGACGGGAGGCACTCACTAAATATGCTGTAAAAAAAAGCTGTTTTATTTAACCATCAGGTCAGAGGGAAAGACATGGCCTTTCATTGGAATGAGCACCCTGGCCAGAATGCAAGGAAATTTACAAGCCA
The DNA here is from genome assembly GCF_048569485.1 of Anomaloglossus baeobatrachus. NCBI lineage: Eukaryota > Metazoa > Chordata > Amphibia > Anura > Aromobatidae > Anomaloglossus > Anomaloglossus baeobatrachus. The sequence continues at coordinate 103,398,992 of NC_134355.1, read as the reverse complement.
TATAATGCGTGTATAAACCTGAAATAGGAAGATTGAGCGGTTAGCTCGCTGAATGGTGCCAGTGTTTCCTCCTTTCACCATCCAGCCATCCATCCTTGCAGCTGAACAATCTGCTTCTGGATTCTCTACTGCAATATAGAAGTCAAGATTACCAAATCTTCCTAAGCTTTCCATTAGAGGCAGTGGATCAATGTATAGAGCTACTGCCTAAGGAGCATTAGTTCACGAGTTCGAGTCCCAGCCGTCCTGGTAAAGAATTTAATTTATTTTTAATTATAATTATTATTTATTTATAATTATAATTTAATTTAATTATGCACTGAGGGGAGGATCCGGATATCAGCTGTGAGCCGTAGGACACACCTCTAAAATCGGAGCAGTTCACGGAATGAGGGTGCGTTGCTCTCTCCTCTCTCTCCTCTCTCTCCACTCTCTTTTCTCTCTCCTCGCTCTCTCTTCTCTCTCTCTTCTCTCTCTCTCTCCTCTCTCTATCTTCTCTCTCTCTTTTCTCCTCTTCTCTGCCTCCTCTTTCTCTCTTCTCTCTCTTCCCTTTTCTCTCTCTTCTCTCTATTTTCTCTCTCTTTTCTCTCTCTTTTCTCTCTTTTCTCTCTTTTTCTCTCTCTCTTTCTTTTCTCTCTCTCTCTCCTCTCTCTCCTCTCTCTCTTCTCTCTTTCTTCTATCTCTCTCTCTTCTCTCTCTCTTTCTCTCTCTTTTCTCTCTCTCCTCTCTCTTTTTTCTTTCTCTCTCTTCTCTCTCTCTTCTCTCTCTCTCTCTCTCTCTCTCTCTCAGACCTGGCGATGATCAGCTGATGCGGTCACCTGACGGAATCAGCTGACACTATAAGTCGAGCGGTGAGGCCAGCTTTTTACCGCCTGGCTGGCTAAACTATCAGCTGATACTGTCGGACAGGAGTCTGCACAGAAGTGTGTAGTTTTTTGGGGGGGTTTTTGCACTGATGCATCAGCTGATTGTATAAAAGCCGATTATACAATCAGCTGCTGTGTCATGTGATTCAGGCCCTTGAACCTGACACATCATCTGATCGCTTTGCCTTCCAGCAAACCGATCAGATGATATTGGATCCAGATTGGACGGCGTGGGACCCTTGACCCAGGAGTACTGCGGAGGGGTTTTTTTTATTTCAATAAAGATGGAGTCATTAATTGTGTTGTGCTTTATTTTGAATAAAAATATTTATTTGTGTGTTGTGTTTTTTTTATCTGTACTAGAAATTCATGGTGGCCATGTCTAATATTGGCGTGACACCATGAATTTCGGGCTTAGGGCCAGTTGATAATATACAGCTAGCCCTAACCCCATTATTACCCAGCGAGCCACCCGTCACCAGGGCAGCTTGAAGAGTTGGATACAGCGCCAGAAGATGGCGCTTCTATGAAAGCACCATTTTCTAGGGCAGCTGCGGACTGCAATTCACAGCAGGGATGCACAGAAAGCCTGGATTGCAATCCCCAGCTGCCTATTTGTACCCGGCTGAACACAAAAATTGGGCGAAGCCCACGTCATTTTTTTTAATTATTTCATGAAATTCATGAAATAATTCATGAAATAATTTAAAAAAGGGCTTCTATATTTTTGGTTCCCAGCCGGGTACAAATAACCAGCTGGGGGTTGGGGTAGCAGCTGTAGCTGCCTGTAGCAGCCTGTAGCTGCCTGCTGTACCTGGCTAGCATATAAAAACATGGCGAAGCCCACGTTATTTTTTTGGGGGGGAAAAAACTCCTGCATACAGTCCTGGATGGACTGGAAAAGTAGAGAAAGTTCAGCTCACCCTATCCACGTGGAGACTGCAATGAGGTATAGGTGCACGGAAGAGAAAGCCGGCCATGCTGTAATATCCAGAGCAAAGAAGGAAGATTTCCAGCATCCACCTCCAATAGTATAAAAATATTCTTTTATTGGATATACATTAAAAGATTCAAGGAGTCAAATCCTAAGTATTAAAAATCCCCATTGTGATATGGGATATGGTACATGGAACGCGTTTCGAGCGTACACTGCTCTTAATCCCAATCCATACTATTACAGGTTAGGGTGGAGATTTAAAAGATAAAAGAGATTGTCTTTTAAATCTCCACTTTACCCTGTAATAGTATGGATTGGGATTAAGAGCTGTGTACGCTCGAAACGCGTTCCATCTACCATATCCCATAATCCCATATCACAATGGGGATTTTTAATACTTAGGATTTGACTCCTTGAATCTTTAATGCATATCCAATAAAAGAATATTTTTATACTACTGGACGTGGATGCTGGAAATCTTCCTTCTTTAGTCCTGGATGGAGTATGCTGAGCCTTGTAGTTCTGCAGCTGCAGTCTGCTCTCTGTCTGTATGGAGGAGAGCAGACAGCAGCTGCAGAACTAAAAGGCTCAGCATCCTCCATCCAGGACTGTATGCTGAAGGAAGAGGCAGGGGCAGCAGAACTGCAAGGCTCAGCATTCTTCATCCACTAGTGTATGCAGGAGAGCAGACAGCAGCTGCAGAACTACAAGGCTCAGCATACTCCATCCAGGACTGTATGCAAGAGTTTTTTGCCCACCAAAAAAATAACGTGGGCTTCGCCATATTTTTGTATGCTAGCCAGGTACATCAGGCATGTACGGCTGCCCCCAACCCCCAGCTGCCTATTTGTACCCAGCTGGGAACTAAAAATATAGGTAAGCCTTTTTTTTAATTATTTCATGAATTGTACCAGCCAGGTACAACTAGGCAGCTGGGGATTGAAATGCGCAGCACAGGTTAGCCCGAGCTTTCTGGGCCCCATCTGGCGCTGTATCCAACTCTTCCAGCAGCCCTGAAGCCGGGTGATTTGCTGGGTAATAATGGGTTAATGCTAGCTTTGTTTTACTAGCTAGTATTAAGCCAGAGATTCTTATTGCCAGGTAAGTTTGACCCGGCCATTAAGAATCTAAAATAAAGGGTTAAAAAAAGGCACCACACAGAGAAAAAAATACTTAAATAGAAATAAATACACAGACACACAGACTCAATGTTTATTATCCCCATGTTTATTATTCTTCTGTCTTCTTTCTCCTTTAAGCCAAGCAGCTCTGCTACATCAGACAGCACTGGATGAGAGGAAGACGCTGCTGCTCCCGTGCAGTCTAATCACTCAGTGAGTGAGCAGAGGCGGCGGGCTGTAAGCAGTGACATCACTGCTGACAGGCAGGTTACTATAGCAACGGTGATCTCTGTTATTCACCGGCTGTGGCATCCAGTCCTTGCATGTGGGCTGACTCTGTAAAGAGCGCTGACATGCAAGAACGGGGAGTTAAGCATGTGCCCAAGCATCTCGCCAGTACACGGAGATGCTGGAACGAGCACCGCAAACCGGAGAGCTGCACTGACAGGACGTCTAGCCATGTGACCAGTCTGTAGCCAATGAGATAATACACACGTGACTGGTCACATGCTATTTTGACGTCACGGAAGGTCCTTTTATCAGTGCTGGTTACCAGGGGGACGCAGCGATGATCGGAAGGAAAAGCGGCGGGAGACAGAGTGCAGAACGCGTCGCGGGGACCTGTAAGTGTAATGGCAATGTTTATTAACTGTATGTGAATATGTATAATGTGTTTTTATGTGTTTGTGTTTGCCTGCCATTGTTTTCAATGGGGTTTGAAGGAGTTCGATGAACGTGAACGCTAGGGGGGTGGCTCAACAGTGCACTAGTGGAAATACCTCAGCCTTCTTTTCACAGAAGATAAACATAACCAAGCGAGAAACGTGCCACTCCACTAAGAAATCTTCTAAATCAATATGAAATAATGTCACAGTGTACTGTGCATAGTGGATGCGCAAAAATACTGGATATTATGGCCAAAAGGACAGGTCGGTGATTAAAACAATAGCGGAATAGAAATGAAAAACATTTCAGGAGTCCAATAAATAGATAGATATGTTTTATTGAATACAATAACAATCATCAAGGTAAGAGACAGAATCCAATGCATACAGGGAAGTGCCAATAAGTAAAGGACTCACTACATCAACACATGTCTAAAGCTGGGTTCACACTAAGCGACAGCGACAACGACGTCGCTGTTACGTCACCATTTTCGGTGACGTAACAGCGACCTTGTAAGTCGCTGTTATGATCGCTGCTTAGCTGTCAAACACAGCAGAAGCAGCGATCATAACGTCGCTGTGCTACATGTGCAGAGAGCAGGGAGCCGCGCTTAGCGCTGGCTCCTTGCTCTCCTAGGTACAGTACACATCGGGTTAATTAACCCGATGTGTGCTGCAGCTACATGTCACAGTGCAGAGAGCAGGGAGCCGCGCGCACTGCTTAGCGCTGGCTCCTTGCTCTCCTTGCTACAGTATACATCGGGTTAATTACCCGATGTGTACTGCAGCCACATGTCACAGTGCAGGAGCCGGCGCTGGCAGCAAGAGCGGAGGCTGGTAACGAAGGTAAATATCGGGTAACCAGGGAAAGGTCTTCCCTTGGTTACCCGATGTTTACGCTGGTTACAGCTTACCGCAGCTGCCAGTGCCGGCTCCTGCTCGCTTCATTTCGTCGCTCTCTCGCTGTCACACACAGCGATGTGTGTGTCACAGCGGGAGAGTGACGACCAAAAAATGAAGCTGGACATTCAGCAACGACCGGCGACCTCACAGCAGGGGCCAGGTCATTGCTGGATGTCACACACAGCAACAGCGACGGGACGTCGCTGCAACGTCACAGAAAATGGTGACGTAGCAGCGACGTCGTTGTCGTTGTCGCTATGTGTGACACCAGCTTAAGCCTAATAAAGGCCAAGTAATGAAAACTCATAAACAGCACACTGATAAGAATGACCAAAAACTATAGGTTTAAAGGAGTATAAAGAGGTACAGATAACTATTAAAGTGCAAGTGCTAATGGTAAACTTATTAATTAAAATCTAAATAGCAAAAGGTATCTAGGCAGTTGTGCAGAGGCCCAATGGGGGATTAAAGTAAAAAAAATAAATAGTTAAATAAAATGACCATAGTTGTTATGTTTCAGACTGAAGAGTCCTTTATTCATTTATTTATTTATTTATTTATTTTTCCTTTATTACCCCATTGGGGATTTGCACAACCTGCCTAAATATCTTTTGCTATTTGGACTTTAATTAGTAAGTTTACAATAAAGCCTAACATTTTATCCAAACCTTGGAAGCTGTATTTTTTCTTTTTTGCCTCAGTGTTCACACCGGGCAGGGTGTTTTCTGTGCTCCATAGAGGGAAAAGTCCGAATGCAGGTGAGCTGACCTAATTTTTATTTCCTTCTTGGTTCCAAGACAGCTCTGCCGCCAGAGTGTGAAAGCATAAGGCATACTGAATCACAGTGTCCAAATTCTGTTTCAGGGAAAAAGGGACGAAGCAGCTGAGGAGGTATAGTGAAGAACCTTAAACACAGCATAGAACTGCTTGGACTGAAAAGCATCGGCAGATGCGCGGATGTAAAAAAAAATCTGCACATTGGCCAATGCTTCTCATAGTATTCACCGCAGTGTGTTCAAAAAAATGGCACCGGTGATCGCGATACGCGCATGCGTGGTCTCCAAGCGACATTTTAATGATGATCTGAGTACTATGGTAATGCGCACACACCACCAACAACAGCAATGACAGCGTGGTGCGATAGTCAAATAATGAAAAGCGGGCATGCCAGATGACACCCGAGGAGGAAGAATAAACGCGAGGACCCGACCCACAAAGACCAGCCCATGTTGCACACATCAATCAAAGTACAGTGCTTTTCTGCAACTTGATTAAAGATATTTAATCAACCAAGCATCACATCTTTCTATAACAGGTATGCCTGCATCCAGCATCTTAGTGCCATTATGGTGCACCGCCCCGTGCTCGGCAGAGGAGCCGCTCGGATCCGGACCTTCAGTGGGTGGCTCGAGGGTCTCCGGACCCGGGGGTCCTGCGGTCACTTCAATCAAAAAGGAGGGTTTGTGGTTTGGGGACTTAGATGTACAGCCGGAGCCGTGTTTAAGTTTTTGACGCCACCCACGGGTTGTGGTGAAGGTGGACACCACCGCTGCAGTTATGGGGCACCCGGGGGAGATGTTGCGCAGCAAGTTGTTAACCCCTTCGTGGGTAGGGATGGTGGCCCCGGGACCCGTTGGGGGAGTTTGGGCGGTGCAGGGAGATGGGCGGCCAGAGGGCACTGATGTACAGACACGAGTCTCTAGTAAACCAAGTTGAAGATGGTCGGTGCCCGCAGCCGGCTGCAGTCTGGTCCCCCACCCGGTTGGTGGTCTCCGTCTTTCTCCCGCACCTGTTTTGTGTTGGTGGACTACCTGCGCTTGCAACTTCAGGAGTCCGCTCCCCGGCTTGTGGTCGCCTAAGGAGCCCTTTGCCCGCAGACGCTGGCCCGTGGGATCTCTCTGCCGTGGTGGTGGCTTTCTATCCCCCTCGTTGGGCTGTTGTCTTCATTGGGGACTTTGGGTGGGACAGAACCTATAGTCCTGGCCGCAATTAGTTAATTAGCTAGCCCCCATTAGCTTCTGGACCTAGCTTCATGGTCTGAGTACCCCCCTTTGTGCTCCAATTTCCGAGTCGGTTCCCCGGGTTGGTATTGGCGGGCCACTACCCTGTCCCGGTCCACCGCGGTTCCAACGAGCCGTCTTCCCGGCTCCTGCAGACAGAGGCCTCCGTATGCCTCCTAGCCAGAGGTGCCCGGGCTCCTACCCTGGCACCTGTCAGTCTGCTACAGGCTTGTCACACAGGCCTGACCTCCTCCACTGAACTCTCAAACTGAACTACTGTCTTTTCCCACCTCAGGCCATCCGAACTCCTTGGTGGGTGTGTCCAACCACCTGGCTCCGCCCCCTGGTGTGTCCATCAAGCACTGAGGGGGGTGACTAGGGTTTAAATGGTTTGGCTGCTGTCACCTTGTTAGGGGACTGGTGTAATGCGGGGCCCTATCTGTGACTACCTGGCCCGGCCAGGGCGTCACAATGGCACTGCCTTTACCTCACATAACAAAATCCTGCTGGTTTGTCCTCTTTAATGAAGCCATGGTTCTCCTTGGGCTCTCCATCATAGGGGGATGGAAGTAGAATATGTAACTTAGCTATTCCACCAGAATCTGAGGCCCCAGGCAGTTCCCTCAAGAAGGTTGATGGTCCTGGGGAGAGTTGGCCAGATATGGTAGCCACAGGGGCAGGGCAGACACTGCAGTGGGCAAACCCTACAGCTGGGTTGCCAGTACATTGATAGCCTGCATCATCTGGTCCTGACGCTCACATTGAGAGCACATTTCCTTGTACATTACTTGCACATGAGACTTGGGATCCCTGGGTCCTGATTTGCTAGTGGTGTTTGTAGCCTGAACATATTGTAACAGTAGTGTGAGTGAACCACAGGCCATGCTTACCCTGGAATAGAGTCTCTGGGGGTCAGGATAGGCCTCGCCACCAGTAGTCACCAGAATCCACTCCAGATCAGTCCCTAGGTCTGTGGCAGATGACTAGAGGGTCAGAGACTCTGTTACGAGTGTAACGCCACACTGTCCTGCCCCACTAAGGAGGTGCCTGGGCAATGTGGTCTATCCTTAGAGATGCGTTGCTCTAGTTAACAGGCCTCTTCTGCTGCTGCTGCTGCTGCTGATATATTGTTGTATGCTGTATTTCTAACACTCATCTGGGTTCCAGTACCTTAGGTACCTGCTGCTGCACTTATCCACACCAGCTGTACCTGCTGTATCTTCTGCTGCACCTATCTACACCAGCCATATCAGCCGTCCTGGCTGCATCTGTCATATCAGAGATTGTCAGTATCTATACCCCTGGGGTCAGCTATCGAAGCACCAAATCTCCCGAGTGACACCTGGATGCTACTGGCAGCTCAGTCCATCCTCACTCCTAGTTACGCCCCTCAGGCATAATATGTGCTGAGGCCACTACCCTCGAAGGTACAGGTGGGCAAAGGCAAAGATGTGGTCAGGCAATCTGAGGTCAGTACAGGCAGCACAGAAACAAAATACAAAGTTGGGGTCAGGAGCAGAGAGGTCAGATGAAACAAGGTAATAAGCTAGGTTGCGGTAATAGTAGAGACAACACTATACAACAGCTTGACAGGAAAGTAGGAACCTATGTTCAGCCAAAGTGTGGTAGGAGGAGCTGTCTGAAAAATCCTCTGCTGCTTAGGGTTGGCGTGGGAAATTAAACCCTGCAAGACACAGCATCGTTGATTTTGTAGGAACTGGCCACACCTCCCTATAGCCGGGTGAAGACAGTAGGGATATGCAGCAGAGTTGGGAAAACTGCATGGGGACTCAGTGAGTAGGCCTGTTATCCAAAGTAGCAGAGCAGCAAATGCGTTGAGTACGATGATGCTGGTGGCACATGCACATCAACGCAGTTACAAGTGTAAAGTAGAGGGGTCATTAGCACTAATTTTAATGGAAGGACCACCACATCAAAGCCCTGCCAGCCCAATCTCCAGACCTGAACCCCATTGAAAACCTCTGGAATGTAATCAAAAGGAAGATGGATAGTCACAAACCATCAAACAAAAAAGAACTGCTTACATTTTTACGTGAGAAGTGGCATAAGGTCACCCAAAAGCAGTGTGAAAGACTGGTGGAAAGCAGCCAAGACGCATGAAAGCTGTGATTAAAAATCATGGTTATTACACAAAATATTGATTTCTGAACTCTTCCTGAGTTAAAACATTATTAGTATTGTTTGTTTCTAAATAATTATCAACTTGTTTTCATTGCATTATTTGAGGTCTGAAAGCAAATATTGTTTTGTTATTTTGACCATTTCTCATTTTCAAAAAATCTCTTAAAGGGAACTTAAAGGGAACCAATCACCAGGATTTTCATATATAACCTAAAGCCAGTACTATACTGGCACTATCGGGCTGATTCTCTACACACCTGTAGTGGTCAGCTCAGATGTTTAGGTTTTGAAACCCAAAAAAGTAAAGTTTATAAAATGAGCAGCTAGTTGAGTGACATGAGCTGAGGAGCAGATCGTATATTCATAGTTATCCCCTCCCCCTGTTAGAATTAGCATAAGCATTATACAAACCACTCACTTTGTCTTGAAGGACCTGTGTGAGGTCATACCAAGTGACCAGAAGGGACGGGGCCACAGCCACTAAAGCTGGATACCAGGTCACATGGGTATGACCTCACACAGCTGCTCATTTTATAAACTTCACTTTTTTGGATTTCAAAACCTAAACATCCGAAATGACCACTCCAGATATGTAGAGAATCAGCCTGATAATGCCAGTACTGGCTTTCGGTTATATACAAAAATCCTGGTGATTGTGTAGTGCCCCTGAACAACTCAGGGCACTACAAGGAACTGCATCCTGTTGGGGATGCAGGACCTATCCCCTGAGACCTGGAGTACCAGTGCCAATACCACCAAAGCACAACCAAAATCCTAGTTCTCCACTCCACACTGGGTATAGAGGGTTACCCATGTAAGGGGATGGTCGCCATGGAAGGAATGAGTCTTGGGATTAGCCAGCCTGGTGAGAGGGGTCAGCAGTCAGTCTAGAGAACTGAGGCAAACAGAGAGGTGGGCGGACGTGCCAGAGCTGGGTCCGCACAGAGGTGACCCCGGGGCACGGGAGAGAGTTCGCCAGGGCAGGTACGGACAAGTTCCGCTGGGACCGGAGAACGCATGGGGCACAGGTCCCTAGATCAGGCGCCAGTTCTACACGGCTTGATAAATATCATCCCGGTGAGGACACCTTCATGGACTTCACCGAACAAAATAATCTGGGGGCATCAGCAGTAAACTAGGATCGGGGTTCGGACACTTACCTCTCCACAGGGTCCGCACTGTCTGCCGTGCAGAGAAGGAAACTTTACCGCCAAAGGGGACAATTGGGCCCCAAACGCTCCACGTTACGGGGACCCAACCAACAGAGAGTGTCGGGGACAGAGCAACCTGGGTCACAACATTGGCACTGATACTCCAAGGGACCTGAACCAGTAATCCAAGGACCTGAGTGAGTAGAGACTGTTCAAGACAACCTGGTGTGGTCTCCATTATTACCCTGTCACATCTCCCAGGCACGGCCCTACCTGTGGAGGGCCTAACACCATTGCTGCAACTACCACCAGCTCTGGGAGTACCCACATTCAGCAGCGGCGGTTCTCCATCATTAACCACAACCTGCAGGTGGCGTCACGAACATTAACTCTTATCTCCCCAGTAAATACTCCCCTTTTACAAAAGATGCCCCAGGGCACGGGACCGGGCAACGGCCACCAGAGTGACATCCCCATTGGCAACCGCCTGGGACCGAGTACCCCCTTCCTTGGGCGACACAATTGGTTCCCTTTAATTTTTGCCAGAGCTGTAGACACACATACAGCTCTGCTACATGCAAACTGCATGCAGATATAGACAAGCAGCTCTGCTACATGCACAGATAGACACACATACAGCTTTACTACATGCACATATAAACACACATACACCACTGCTACATGCAAACTACATGCACATAGACAAACAGCTATGTTACATGCAAACTACACACTTTACCACATCTTGCAGTTACAGTTTATTAGTTGGTTGTACATTAATAGTCCCCTATTTATGCTTATATCAATGATAGATTTTTGCATTCCTCCACCTGCAAACAACCTTTGCCTGCTCACACTATCCAATCAGTGCTGCCAGCATTAGACCATGACATATTTGAAAAGTGGCATGGTAGAACACAATTGTCATTTTATTCATATGTTTTTAGACAGAACAGTGTAGGAGCAAGATAAGTTAGAGTAATGTGACAACATATCCAAAATTGATGTTTTGTGTGATATGGAAATATTTACTAAAACAAACATGTAAGGAACACTGACTGGTTGGGTAATCAACTATTTGATTGCTCCAAATAAAGGAAAGCCTAGTTACGAATCTGAGTCTACCGCCACAAACTGTCACTGTAGCGACCTATTGATCTGTCCACTATTATTAAAAATCACTGGCTGTGTGGACAGTATATAAAATTTAACCTTTATTAATAAATGTTTAAAAACTCAGATAACCAATTCCACACTATATTCGAAGCCTATCTGAACCACACAGTTACAGATAACTGGGTTCAGATACTAGATTAGTAGTAAGACTGGCAATTATCACTTCAGTCAAAACTGCTATATTTTAATATCAAAAAATGTCCAATCCTAAATGAGTGATTACTCTCATATAGACTCATATAGGCCACTATAATTCAATCAGGACACATAATTCCAACTGTTATCCCGGTGCTATAGGGAAAACCAAATGTGCCCACTTTTACAGGCTATATGATTTACACTCGCCTGTTGTGCCTATTGAAAAAGTATATTAGTGTTTGATATACCCCATGATAAAGGGGAAGGACTATCAAATAGCTCTCACTAATATACTCAATACCATACCCAATTATCCATGCTAAGTCAATGATTGCTGCTGGGATAAAGGGAGTAATATCATCACCTATAGTATCATATCTCACTCCCAGCTCCGTAGATAGAACTCTATATGGCAATCCTGGCAGTTCAGATTTTACTGCCTATAGAATTGTTCCTATTAATAACCTCAATACCTCAACGAGTTTCTTCTCACCTATAATGGTAAGACACATCAGGAGGTAATTTAGACACTCAGGTCAGTATTGTTAGACCAGGTGTTACACTGTGCCTGGGTCCCTTAATATAACAGCACCATATGACTGATGGGTATCATAGATGCAGACCACAGGCAACAGTCTATTGCATAGAGTGTCAGCAACACATTCGATTCATGTATTTACAGCCCTGCCTGATGCATGTTAGTGCAGAGCGCTACACAGTATGGCTCAGATATGAACGAAAAATAATTTAAGTACGATTGAACTTGATGCTCTGTTGTCCCTTGAGAGTGACCCGTCCATTATAATCAAGCCCTCCGATACGGGGGGCACCGTGGTTAGAATGGACCAGTCTCAGTACAGACAGATGTGCTTGGATCTACTGTCCGATCGGGATGGTTATGAGGTCCTAAGAGAGGATCCAACCAATAAATATCTGTTGGAATTGGGGTGTATTTTGAGAAGGGCATTTGAAGAGAAATAATTAGACAAAAAAGAGATGCTCTTCATGAAATCTAAGAGTCCGCAGATTGCTACCTTTTATGGTTTCCCTAAGCTGCACAAAGGTTATCCACCTCTGAGGGGGCGTCCAATTGTCTCGGGCGTCGACAGTTTAACGCAAAACGTCAGTACATACATTGATACTGTGTTAAGACCTTTCATGCTTGCGTTACCGTCGTATGTCCGAGACACTATGGACGTCCTTCAGAGACTTGAGGATGTGCAGCTGGAAGATGGTGTGCTGTTAATAACCCTGGATGTTGAGGCTTTATATAGCTCGGTTCCTCACAAGTATGGTTGTGAGGCCATGGAATACTTCCTGAAAATGAGATGGACACATATGTGGAAACACAATAAGTTTGTAATGGAACTTCTGAGATTTGTGTTGTCTAGAAACTACTTCCTGTTCGATGGGCATGTCTTCTACCAGCTCTGGGGCACTGCGATGGGGAGCCCGTGTGCCCCCACATAAGCAAACATGTTCCTTTGCTGGTGGGAGGAGACGCTGGTATTTAGTGACAGCACCATTGAATGGACTTCGTACATATCGATGTGGCTTAGGTTCATCGATGATGTCCTAATCATCTGGACGGGTACGGAGGAACAATGGGAGTCATTCATGGTTGTTCTAGGCAGTAACAACATCTGCCTTAAGTTTACCTATACCACGAGCAGGAAGGAGGTTTCACTTCTAGACATTCTTATAACAATTGGGCATATGGGTAACCTCGAAACAACAATTTTCAGGAAGACCACGGCTACAAACAGCCTGCTGCAGTGGTCCAGTCATCATCCCGAATTCCTAAAGAAGGGAATACCAAAGGGGCAATTCCTTCGAGTACGAAGGAACTGCTCCTCCTTTCGGGAATATGATAAGAGAGCAGGGGAATTGGCTGGGAGATTTGAGAGGAGGGGCTATCCTGCCAAGGTTATAGAGACGGCATACCATCATGCAAGAGCAGCAGACAGAACATCCCTACTTGTCCCTAAGAAAAAAGCAGAGGAAACAAAAGCCATACGATTTATTGGGACGTATGATGTTAAGTGGAGCCAAGCCATGGAGGTGTTGAAGGTACACTGGGAAGTATTGAGATTAGACCCAGATTTAGCTGGTCTTTTACCTGAGAGGGCATCAATAACATACAGGAGAGGACAGAATTTGAAGGACCGACTTGTCCATAGTCATCTAGGTAAATCAGTTGAGAGTACCACTTGGCTGAATAAAAGTCCAGTTGTGGGCACCTATAAATGTTGCTCGTGTAAGGCCTGCACTTATATAAATATAAGTAACAGCTTTCATAGTGAAGAGAAAGGCATAACTTACACTAATCGGGAGTTCATTAACTGTAACACCATGGGTATAGTGTACTTGGCTAAGTGCACATGCCCAAAGATGTATGTAGGGAAAACAAGTCGTCAGTTTTAAAAAAGGATATTGGAACATATTGGTAACACAAGAAGAAAAGAGGATACTCCTATCTCTAAACATATGTGGGAATTTCATGGAGGGAATTGTGCTGAGATTTCCTTCCAGGAAATTGAAAGAGTGAGGGAGTCTGGCAGTAGGGGAGATATAGACAATAGAGTGCAGACGAAGGCAACACAGTGGATATATAGGTTGAAGACTGTGTCCCCCAGTGGCCTTAATGAATCCATCTCCTTTATTCCCTTTATCTAATTAGTGTTTCCTAATGTGTCCTACTGATGAAAATTTCCCCAGTATCTGATGTTAACTTATCCTGTAGGATCTTGTAATAAAATACTATTGATGCCCTGTGCTAGCTTATAAACAATACCTCGCTTTTATAATGGCTGTGAATGCTACAAAGTGGTGTGTATATAATATAGTATTTTTGCTCATAATTTATCTGTTTGTACCTTAGCCCTACTTGTAGTCCTTATACACTTTTATAAAGGCACTAATCTCTTATTTTGGTAAGGGGGAAGCTTCCCTGAATAATAACGTTGCTTCTATTAATCTCTGTTAGTCATGTGACACTGTTTCTTTATGTGTCCTAGTAACGCTATGAAGCGCCTGTGATGACGCTGATGCATTTCCGGGTGACGTGGCCAGCTACTATTGGTCCAGTAAGACGGCCTGTGTGATTGGCTAACCTGGAGCATGCGCCAGGAAGGAGAGGGGCGGGCACTTCCCTATTTCAGTGGCAGCGTCGGGCGCGGCGCGTGCTACTGACATAGGGGTCACACTGAGGCATATCTGAGCCATACTGTGTAGCGCTCTGCACTAACATGCATCAGGCAGGGCTGTAAATAAATGAATCGAATGTGTTGCTGACACTCTATGCAATAGACTGTTGCCTGTGGTCTGCATCTATGATACCCATCAGTCATATGGTGCTGATATATTAAGGGACCCAGGCACAGTGTAACACCTGGTCTAACAATACTGACCTGAGTGTCTACATTACCTCCTGATGTGTCTCACCGTTATAAGTGAGAAGAAACGCGTTGAGGTATTGAGGTTATTAATAGGAACAATTCTATAGGCAGTAAAATCTGAACTGCCAGGATTGCCCTATAGAGTTCTATCTACGGAGCTGGGAGTGAGATATGATACTATAGGTGATGATATCACTCCCTATATCCCAGCAACAATCATTGATTTAGCGTGGATAATTGGGTATTGGGATGAGATGAATGCTATAATATCCACCTCATGTGAAAATTAATCTAACCCTGATCCTGGCTAGGGAATAACCACTTAGTGCATAATCCCGTATACCTCCTTTATATATATTCTGGTGGGCCTATTGATAATAGGGACTCTGAAGGATTCAGTTGGTGACAACTGGTCCTAGTGTGTATACTACCCCTATTGAGTATATTAGTGAGAGCTATTTGATAGTCCTTCCCCTTTATCATGGGGTATATCAAACACTAATATACTTTTTCAATAGGCACAACAGGCGAGTGTGAATCATATAGCCTGTAAAAGTGGGAACAGTTGGAATTATGTGTCCTGATTGAATTATAGTGGCCTATATGAGTCTATATGAGAGTAATCACTTATTTAGGAGTGAACACTTTTTGATATTAAAATATAGCAGTTTTGACTGAAGTGATAATTGCCAGTCTTACTGCTAAGGCTGCTTTCACACTACGTCTTTTTAACATGCGTCCTGAACGTTTTTTTGCTGCAAAAGCGGATCCTGCTTTTACAGCAAAAAATGCATGCAATCGCATGTCTTATTTTGCAGGATCCTGTCACTGGATGTTTAGGGGCGGGCATTGGAGTCATGTGTTCGGGAGTGAGGGGAACTAAACGTGCCAGACTGGGAGCCGGCATCTGACAGCTGCGAGGCTCGTAACCAAGGTAAACATCGGGTATACTTGCTTGGATACCCGATATTTACTTTGGTTACAAGCGTCTGCAGCTGCTAGGAGCCGGGCTCCCTGCACACGTTACCAACGTAAACATCGGGTAACTAAGATAAGTGGTTACCCGATATTTACCTTGGTTACGAGTGTCCGCAGCTCTCAGGTGGGAGAGAGAGACAGGAGAGGGAGGGGGAGAGGGGGAGAGAGACAGGAGAGGGAGGGGGAGAGACAGAGGGAGGAGAGAGATAGACTGATCACGGAGGCTGGCTTCTGGGCATGCTCAGTAGAGCAAGCAGGATCCTGTCTATCAGCACGCCAGCGTTCACATGCGTTTGCGTGCTGTTTAGTCAGGATCCAGCAATTTGCAGAAGTTGGACGCAGCTCAAAAACGCTACAAGTAGCGTTTTTGAAAGATGTTAAAAAACTGCAAGTCGCTGGATCCTCACTATAACGCACGCAAACGCAGGTGAACGCATGTTAACGCGAGTCCATTGCAAATGCATTGAAATGAAAACGCATTTTCACTGGATCCGTTTCTGCGTTAAAAAAACGTTCAGGACGCATGTTAAAAAGACGTAGTGTGAAAGCCGCCTAATCTAGTATCTGAACCCAGTTATTTGTAACTGTGTGGTTCAGATAGGCTTCGAATATAGTGTGGAATTGGTTATCTGAGTTTTTAAGCATTTATTAATAAAGGTTAAATTTGCTATACTGTCCACACAGCCAGTGATTTCTACCGCCATAAAATCGTCAACTTCTAACTCCAAAATAATTATTATTAAATAAAGCTGTATAATCTTTTATTATAACATGAAGAACAATACTTAGAATAAACTACTTTAAACTCCAATGCCAATAATTCATACAATATGTCTTCAAGTTTGATAAAAGCAAACTTGTTCCCTCAATATCAAGGACAGCTGTAGCACAAAGGTATCTCGGCAGATTATTAAGAGCTCAGTGAAGTCATATACTACTGCATTACCACAAGGTAAAATGTCATGAACACTCTGTAACTGAACAAACATCATGTGAACTAAAATTATTTTTAGAGCCTTAAAAACTTTAAGAATAATGTATTTTCTAAGCATATTTGACTCTTTAATGGCTTATTACTTAACTATTTTATCCAATACATTTGAAATGATATAGAAAATAAAAAAACATCAATATATTAGCAAAAGACAAGTCCAGGTTTTCCTGCACCAAAAGTGGGTCAGTTTGGTTCTCACTCTTATACACAGGTTAAGCAGTTTAAATAGTCACCACGTGACCACTAATATGCGATTTGTGTAGTGTAAAGCACCAGACCATTTCATTGACAGAAGCATGAAGAAAAGTTAGTCAGTTTATGACCCTAAGTATGAAAATCACATATAAGTAGTAAAGTGATGACTGATGGAACAAGCAAGGGTTTAATCTTGACAGTGTATATATTACATATTGTTAGTATTGACATGCTACAAGGCTTAATTTTATATTAGTGATGAGTGAGTGTGCTCGGCACTGGTCAGTACTTGATTGAGTAGTGGGGTGCTCGGCATGCTCAGTACTTAATCAAGTATCCTGGTACTCGGCTGCCATGCTTGACTTCTCGCACCGCATGTTTTGCTGTAGCCATGTTGGCTACTGGCATTAGTGTGATTGCCTGGCCACATGATGTCATCAAGTCTATATAAGACCCAATGCTGCCGTGCTCAGCCCACTGTACCTGGAAAGAGTGTAGACACAGCTGCTGGAGAAGGAATAGTGTATTAGAGTGATTATTGCCTTACATTCTTTACTGCTGCTATGCTAACCCAAAAGACCTTTTCAGGGCTCATTCAAATATACAGTTAGGTCCAGAAATATTTGGACAGTGAAACAAGTTTTGTTATTTTAGCTGTTTACAAAAACATGTTCAGAAATACAATTATATATATAATATGGGCTGAAAGTGCACACTCCCAGCTGCAATATGAGAGTTTTCACATCCAAATCGGAGAAAGGGTTTAGGAATCATAGCTCTGTAATGCATAGCCTCCTCTTTTTAAAGGGACCAAAAGTAATTGGACAAGGGACTCTAAGGGCTGCAATTAACTCTGAAGGTGTCTCCCTCGTTAACCTGTAATCAATGAAGTAGTTAAAAGGTCTGGGGTTGATTACAGGTGTGTGGTTTTGCATTTGGAAGCTGTTGCTGTGACCAGACAACATGCGGTCTAAGGAATTCTCAATTGAGGTGAAGCAGAACATCCTGAGGCTGAAAAAAAAGAAAAAATCCATCAGAGAGATAGCAGACATGCTTGGAGTAGCAAAATCAACAGTCGGGTACATTCTGAGAAAAAAGGAATTGACTGGTGAGCTTGGGAACTCAAAAAGGCCTGGGCGTCCACGGATGACAACAGTGGTGGATGATCGCCGCATACTTTCTTTGGTGAAGAAGAACCCGGTCACAACATCAACTGAAGTCCAGAACACTCTCAGTGAAGTAGGTGTATCTGTCTCTAAGTCAACAGTAAAGAGAAGACTCCATGAAAGTAAATACAAAGGGTTCACATCTAGATGCAAACCATTCATCAATTCCAAAAATAGACAGGCCAGAGTTAAATTTGCTGAAAAACACCTCATGAAGCCAGCTCAGTTCTGGAAAAGTATTCTATGGACAGATGAGACAAAGATCAACCTGTACCAGAATGATGGGAAGAAAAAAGTTTGGAGAAGAAAGGGAACGGCACATGATCCAAGGCACACCACATCCTCTGTAAAACATGGTGGAGGCAACGTGATGGCATGGGCATGCATGGCTTTCAATGGCACTGGGTTACTTGTGTTTATTGATGACATAACAGCAGACAAGAGTAGCCGGATGAATTCTGAAGTGTACCGGGATATACTTTCAGCCCAGATTCAGCCAAATGCCGCAAAGTTGATCGGACGGCGCTTCATAGTACAGATGGACAATGACCCCAAGCATACAGCCAAAGCTACCCAGGAGTTCATGAGTGCAAAAAAGTGGAACATTCTGCAATGGCCAAGTCAATCACCAGATCTTAACCCAATTGAGCATGCATTTCACTTGCTCAAATCCAGACTTAAGACGGAAAGACCCACAAACAAGCAAGACCTGAAGGCTGCGGCTGTAAAGGTCTGGCAAAGCATTAAGAAGGAGGAAACCCAGCGTTTGGTGATGTCCATGGGTTCCAAACTTAAGGCAGTGATTGCCTCCAAAGGATTCGCAACAAAATATTGAAAATAAAAATATTTTGTTTGGGTTTGGATTATTTGTCCAATTACTTTTGACCTCCTAAAATGTGGAGTGTTTGTAAAGAAATGTGTACAATTCCTACAATTTCTATCAGATATTTTTGTTCAAACCTTCAAATTAAACGTTACAATCTGCACTTGAATTCTGTTGTAGAGGTTTCATTTCAAATCCAATGTGGTGGCATGCAGAGCCCAACTCGCGAAAATTGTGTCACTGTCCAAATATTTCTGGACCTAACTGTATTTTATTGTCTAATAATACCTATTGTAGCTGCAATTATTGTAGGGCTAGCTGCTGGAGAAGGGATAATATATAGGAGGCATTTAGGAAAGGATTATTGCCTTATATTCCTTATTGCTGCTACGTTAACCCAAAAGTCCTTTTCAGGAGCTAATTCAAATATATTCTATTCTCTAATAATATCACTCCTAGTTGCAATTAGTGTAGAGAGAGATGGTGGAGAAGGAACAATGTATTAGAGACATCTAAGAAGGAAATATTGCCTTACATTCCTTGCTGTTGCTACGTTAACCCAAAAGTCCGTTTCAGGCCTAATTCAAATATATTCTGTTTTCTAATAATATCGCTCTTAGCTGCATACCAAATATAAAATGTGCAAGGCATGCAGTAAGGTATGGAGAACTGGACGTCCTGCTGATGGTGGTTCACACAGAGACAGTGGGCCAGGGCAAACAGCAAACACACTCATTATCTGAACCTTGCATCCTATCCCACTTTGCAGGGGGCAAGGGACATCACTGTTGAAGCCAGAACAGTGCAAATAGGTGATCAGTTTGATGGCAGACAATGCTTCTAGTCTGTTTCTCAGCACCACCCTGTCTTCCACACAATTCAGTCTCATTAGCCAAGAGTCTGGATCACATATTACTTCCTCTGATCCTCCTTTCTAAACCTTGGCGAGTCCCAGGACACAAGTGATCCCACACTTGGAAACTCTGAGAAGCTCTTTACATTCCATTTATGGATTCTCCTGGCTTCTCACTGTGCATGTTTCAAGAGAGACATGAGGAGATTGAGTGTGGTGATGTCCAAATATTTGAGCAGCCACGGTCACAAGAACACGATGGTGAGCAATGGCAATTACTATCTCAAGAAGTGGATGATGATGAGACACAGCTGCCAACAAGTCATGTTGTTAGGTCAGACCAGAGTGCATAAGTGGAAGATGAGGTGGTGGATGATGAAGTCACTGACCCAACCTGGCAAGGTGGTATGCAGAGCAAGCACAGCAGCACAAAGAGGGAGGGATCCACAGCACTGTAACAGGCATGAAGAGGCAGTGGAGTGGCAAGTGGAAGAAAGTGGTCCTCTGTTCCCCAGAGCACCCACGTGGCCAGATCCCAGGCCAAAGGCTAGATGTTTCCCAGTCTGGCAATTTTTTACCGAAAGTGCTGATGACAAGAAAACGTCCCTATGAAGATCAACAGAAGCCTGACCACTACCAGCTTGACCACCACCAGCATGCTCAGGCATAAGTCATAGAAGCACCTGACTAGGTGCCACAATCAGTATCTGCGGGTGACACCACTGCCCCTTCCCCTGTGTTATGTGCTGGACAATTCCTTTCCAGGAAGCAGGTGCAGATGCCTTCAGCCCTGCACCTGTCATTGCACATTCTAAACCACCATCAGCAACCCTATCCACTTCCTTGTCCTAGGGTTCAGCTGTCTATTCCCCAGGCCTTAGAACACAAGTGGAAATTCCCAGCTACCCACCCACAGGCCCAAACACTAAATGGGCACATTTCCAGACTTCTTGCCCTGCAAATAATGACATTTAGACGGGTGGATACTGAGGGTTTCCGCAACCTCTCTCGATGCTCAGTCCGCAGCCACCACTATTTCTCTTGGTGTACTGATCCCCTTACACAAGTAGGTGTCCTATAACATCATCAATGCAGTTACTGGGACAGTCCACTTAACCATGTGTGGCTCACATGCTACCGTCGCCTAGAGTTACGGGCCCTAGTTCCATCAGGGTTACCCCCACCTTCTACAGCAGTTCCTACACCCCTTCCTCTTCCTCATCCATCATCTCTGAATTGTTGTCCATATCATTCACAAGTTGGAAGCACTGTAGCCCTGCCTTGGTAAAGCGAACCTCATATCTTCTTTAAGTGACATACAGCACATTGCCGCAGAGTTGTTGAAAAGTACAACAGACCAGACAGATCTGTGGCTCTTTCAGCTGAACTTCCAATCAAGAATGGTTATATGTAATAATGGCCATAATCTGATGGCAGTTTTGAAGTTTGACAAGCTGCCACACATACCATGCCTGGCCCATGAGCTCATCTTGGTGGTTCAGCACTTTCTGAAAACCTACCCAGATTTTCCTAAGCTACTTTTAAAGATATGCTGCATGTGCGCAAGTCACGTACAGCTGCAATGTGTCTGTCAAAGCTGCAGCAGCTCTTGCAAGTGCCACCTCACCGACTGGTGTGAGACCTGCCCATGCACTTTAACTCATTACATATGTTGACAAGGCTTTATGAGCATTAGAGAGCAGTAATTGAATATCAGCTTCAGTAGAGATGGAGGAAAAAAGTACACACGGCGATACTACCCATCCCAGCCTCATCTCATCTTCTCAGCATGCATTGGGTGATAATGAAGAGGTGGAGAGGGAGGGGATGGAAAGTTGTCATCCTGGTGGGGACAGGGAAGTCTTGCACAGACTTTATGTCCAACTATCTTTTCCGAGACCCTCGCTTATTTTGGCCAGTAACTATTACTGGTTATTCACCCTTCTCGACCCACGCTTCAATAAGAACTTTCGACAACTAAACTGCAGCAGGACATAAAGCCAATTCTAATGTTCCATTTTTTTCTTGGGTATTCTCTTGCAAGCCTTCCCACCAAAACAAGGTGTAGCGCTCCTGAACCCCTTAGCATACTACAAGGTTCTGCATCCCCACAAGGATGCAGGGCCTACCCCCTTAGGGACCCAGAACCCCAGTGCCGGTAACCCCAAAAACCCAAGTAATCCCAGTTTTCGAACCAAAGAAAAAACCTCTAAAACATCACGTTTATTATTTTCAGTTAAAAAAAATCATAAATAAATATATAGAAACACTAGGACCATACCCAGTTGTAAAGTCGCAGATCAATGTCGTGAAGTGTATAGAACTAAGTGAGGTACTACTATGCAGACATTGGAACGGCGAGACGCTGCCACTGCATGCATCTATTGCTGACAGGGCCTCCATGATCACATATTGCCTGATCTGGTAGGACGAATTACCACGCATCCTGCAAGTGGCATGAGGATTTGAGATATCAACCGGACCCCAATATAGATATCTAGGTCTATTTCCCTATCTTGAGGGCAAATAAGAGGAGGATGAGATTGATGGCCTAATTAATCGGACACATCTTGCAATCTATATATCCCCTGATGAACCTCGGCACGCCGGGGGGAAACACTCATCATCTCCAACAGAGGCAGGGGAACACTATGAAAGGTCTGGGACAGTTTCATTATACCCTGCCAGATCCCAGACCCTGATAAGTAGGGTACTCTGAAAATGAGCAAAATGTTTATCAAGATGGTGAAGGAGTACCTAGCCAACCGTACCAGCATTCTCTTTGCCTTACAACTATTGAGTGTTCAAGCAGGACACATGGCATGAACTGTCCCTCTATGCCTTGGAGGTACTGTCCTGCCCTGCCTCTAGAGTTTTGCCAGAGTGGATCTTTAGTGCCCCTGGGGGCATAACTGATAGGCACAAATGCTTTTCATTTGAAAATGCTGACAGGCTGACTACTATCAAAATGAACAAGGCCTGGATTGGCCCAGACTTCTCAACTCCACTGAATGACTGCAGCAGGACATAAAGCCAATTCTAATGTTCCATTTTTTTCTTGGGTATTCTCTTGCAAGCCTTCCCACCAAAACAAGGTGTAGCGCTCCTGAACCCCTTAGCATACTACAAGGTTCTGCATCCCCACAAGGATGCAGGGCCTACCCCCTTAGGGACCCAGAACCCCAGTGCCGGTAACCCCAAAAACCCAAGTAATCCCAGTTTTCGAACCAAAGAAAAAACCTCTAAAACATCACGTTTATTATTTTCAGTTAAAAAAAATCATAAATAAATATATAGAAACACTAGGACCATACCCAGTTGTAAAGTCGCAGATCAATGTCGTGAAGTGTATAGAACTAAGTGAGGTACTACTATGCAGACATTGGAACGGCGAGACGCTGCCACTGCATGCATCTATTGCTGACAGGGCCTCCATGATCACATATTGCCTGATCTGGTAGGACGAATTACCACGCATCCTGCAAGTGGCATGAGGATTTGAGATATCAACCGGACCCCAATATAGATATCTAGGTCTATTTCCCTATCTTGAGGGCAAATAAGAGGAGGATGAGATTGATGGCCTAATTAATCGGACACATCTTGCAATCTATATATCCCCTGATGAACCTCGGCACGCCGGGGGGAAACACGTCGGGAGCAACATCAGTCCTAGCAGATAAGTACTGGGACCTTCAGGCCTATAATCTATATATGTGGGTTAGGACCCGAATCATACGTATCCGCTCTATATTATAGCCAGATGGTATTCGGTGCAATTGGGGATTGACATATACAGTATGAGATCAAGGTCTGACCACGGATTTAGACGTTTATGACAATGACTGTGTAATCACTTCAGCACATTGGACATGGTGGTGGTTCAGGTCAGTGATAGTGACAGGGGCAATTAGGGTCAGCTGCCGAGAAACGGGGGCACCCAAAACATTAAGGTGAATCAAACCTCCATTGTCAGGAAGGGACCAGCATTAGGGAGTATTAGCCCTTTAACTCTAAGTAACATATCTAAGTTATTTTTCCTGACAGTGCCCTTAATAGAAGCGACACTATCGCACACTCTACTGCTCACTGCCCTATCCAGTACCTCACTTAGTTCTATACACTTCCCGACATTGATCTGCAACTTTACAACTGGGTATGGTCCTAGTGTTTATATATATTTATTTATGTTTTTTTAACTGAAAATAATAAACGTGATGTTTTAGAGGTTTTTTCTTTGGTTCGATATACTTGATCCTCTTGGATAATATGGTTTATGGTTTTTATAATCCCAGTTTTCCCCAACAATCACCCATAGAATGGAACCCAGCTTGGGTGGCACCATGTATGATCACCTAGAGGTGGAGCCACTCCAGTCCACTAGTTGACCAGGTGGGAGGGACAGACTGTGGAGAGTAGTCGGGAACACAAGAAGCCAGGAGCAGGCAAGAGTTGACTGTGGAAGTGTAAAGGTGGAAGTGAAGTGACTCCCTGACTCAGGTTGACGGTGTCCTGGTACCCAGGAGAGGTGGTTGCCGGTGGAGTACGATGTAGTACTCCCAGAAATATGCACTGATGAGGTACAGGACCCTAGGACAGGAAAGAGCTTCAAGCCAACCTGTTAACACCTGCAAAGCAAAGGGGACCATCAAGGACCTTGCTGATGCTAAAGAATCCAAAGACTCAGTAGCGAAGAGAGAGCCAGGGACAGGACCAGAGGCTCCATCCCCACAGGGTTCACGCTACCATCAGGCAGACAGAGGTGGACAAACCACAAACCGGGGACTCCCAGTGTTCCATACCATGGGGACCCACTTACCAGAGACAGGTGCAGGGGAAGAAGGTACCAGAGAACCAGACTGGCACTGGGATGACGGGGACCTGAAGGCGAAACCAGCCGGCCTCGGACAACCAGTTAACATCTCAAATGAGTAAACCAGTTGCACTGAATACCTGTTTGGACTCCTTTTTCCGACGTCCACCGCACCATACATCTGCTGGGGTAATACCCTACTTGCGGAGGGCTCAAGTCATCAGAGCTGCACATTCCATCAGCCCCATCAAAACCTGCAGCGGCAGCTCCCTACACTTAGCCGCAACACTGCAAGTGGCGTCACGAATAACGTTATTCAGAAATCCCCTATAAATATCCCCATTACAAAAAGGGCCCAGAGCACGGAACTGGGTAACAGCCACCATCATGATATTCCCGGTAGAGACACTGCCTGGAACCGAGTACCCCGTATCCCTAGGTGCTACACATACAGTTCATAATTTCTTCTTTTTTGTGCTCTCCTCCTCCTCCACAAGCATATCCAAAAGGGTGGTAATGCATCCTCGCTCTTAAATTTTTCATTTTGTCCATCATTTTTAGAGCCCTACCTCGAAAATTCTCCTAGACATATACATGTATACCCCCAGGGGTAAAAAATTTTCAGCATTTGCACTTAGTGCATAAGTTTACCAGTCTCAAAGTCCACTCCTTGCAAATAGTCAAAAATGTTTCCTGAGGTCCTCCTCTACGTGTCTTCCAGGGTATGTCAGAGTGCCTTTTTCTAATTTTGGCAGACCTTGTGCATAGTACAAAGGCTTCTCTAGTAGAGGAGTCCCACTCTTAACAATTGGAATACAAATTTTCTGAGGCCTTCTTCTATGTCTCTTTCAGATTGTATTGGAGAACCTCCTTCTACTTTTTGCAGCCATTCCATATTGTGCATAGGCTTTACTTGTAGGAATGAGAGAACCCAAACTGTTAAGTTCAAGGTCCGTACTGAATACCTTGTGTTCAGTGCTGAACCCCAACCACAGGCTTTTGACTACATCCGGCTCCTGTTTGGGTTATAATAATTCTGTGAGAGCTGAAGCCACCTCTCCTATCCTAGGTCACCACACGGCAATTTGGTGGGTGTGACAGAGTTTAATATAAGCAAATGCCTCAATACAATCTGGGTCAATGCCTAGAGGAATACATGCTGTGTACAGGATTGTCCACCTTCTTCTGGGGTGCCTATCCCTCTATATCTGAGCCATATCCATGACCACGTGTAGTAGGGTTCTTTCATTTTTCCCTTTTTATTTTATGTAAGTGTGTATATTGTATTATATTGTTAACGTCTGTAAACTCCTATATATTTTATAAACAATGCCTATTCTTTTGTATTAACTATATCAAATTTAATAGCTTCTTTCCTCTTGCTTTTTTGTACGAACCCTGAACCTGAAAAGCCTTATGCTATCTGAAATGGGTGTCCAATCTACGTATAAAGATTGCTGGTGACAGCTATTTTTTTTTTGCTTATGATTATTGTGGTGCTACCTGCGAGGGTCCCAAGGTATTTATATATTCAATCAGTGGGAATCGGTGATATATTTACATTACCGTAACTGTGAGACCTGCAATATTTGGCGTAATAGCAGAGCAGCAGCCTCAATTACTTATTGTCTGTCAATTCCATAATTGACCTGACGATAAGGGAGCGCTAGAGAGCAGCTTTTCCTAACACAGATGAAACCAAGCTATGTAGTATTGTGTAGATTCTGAAACAGGTTCATAAGTTAAAAATTGATTTGGACAAAAAGAGTTTTTGGTTATCCACTTGGCAGATGACATTCAATGTGCATAAACGTAAGGTTATGTACTTGGGTACTAATCATATGTGGGCACCATATGTTCTAGAGGGAATAAAACTAGAAGAGTCACTTGTAGAGAAGAATCTGGGTGTACTTGTATATCACAGATAAATAACAGCATGTAATATCAATCAGCTTCTAAGGTCACAGGATATAGCTATATATTAAAAGAGGCATGGACTCACAGTACAGAGACGTAATACTGCCACTTTACAAATATAATCTCGAATATACAGTTCAGTACTGCATGCCAGTTCACAGAAAAGATGCAGTGGAGTTAGAAAATGTTCTTGGAAGAGCTGCAAAACCAATAAGTGGCATGGAGGATTTTAGCTACGAGAGAAGATTGAACAAAATTAACTTATTAAATATAGAAAAGAGATGTCTAGGGGTACATTTTTAACCTGTACAAGTACATTAAAAGTTTATAACAAACATATGGTTAAAAGCTGTTTCATATAAGACACCCTCAAAAGACGGGACACTCCATCCTTCTAGAGAAAAAAAGGTTCATTTCTAAGTATTGTCAGTTAGTAATGCCTGCTGTAAATTTGCTAGTGAACTAGCTAAATAGGTCTTGGCACTTTTCAGTGACTGCTACAAATTACGCAGTGAACCAAATTTCGAGGTATTGCTACTTTTTACTGCCTGCTCCAAATCAGCCAGTGAGCCACATTTCTAGGTATTGTTAGTTAGTAGTGCATTCTCTAAATTTCCTAGTGAACAAGCTAAATAGGTCTTGGTACTTTTAGATGGCTGCTCTAAATTATGAAGTGACCCAAATTTCGAGGTATTGCTATTTATTACTGCCTGCTCCAAACTGCAAATTAGCCAGTGAACCACATTTCTAGGTATTGTTACTTAAGAGTGCCTGCTGTAGGTTTGCTATTGAACTATCAAAATAGGTCTTGGCACTTTTCAGTGTCTGCTCCAAATTAAGCAGTGATTATGCAGGCGGGGTATTTGAGGTATACGTGTGGGATATTCTAATGTTAGTCAAAGCTGTATTGAGCAAAAACCAGCTCATCCTAGCCAAGAGAAATGTGATACAACTTCCGTTACTGGACAGCCTACTCCATTAGTTTTTTTTGGCAGCCAGACATCGCTTCAACTTCGAAATGAGGGTGATATACAGCATGTGCTAGAGTGGATGGCAAGTGCTGCATCAAGTGTACCTCAATTTCACGCACAGTTAATTCCTCAGAGGTGAAACTCTAACTACACTTGTTTCCCCTGCACCACAAATCTCCAACTGGCAAATTGACTGTGGGGAACTACACATGGGCGAGCCCGCAGAGCTGTTCCCACATTCTATCTCATGGGCATCAGAGGTCTGCTCCAAAGATTCCCTGACTCAAGAAGAGGAAAGTATCTGCACCGATGCCCAAAATCTTCTTCAGTTGGATCCTGGCCCGGACTAAATAGGGTTCGAGCAGGTTCCTGACCCTCGTCAACTGACGTTGACCACAGGGGATTGATGTGATGATGATCAGACTCAAATACCTGAGGTGCACGCATACTGTTCTGTAATGTTAAGGCAGGAAGAGGAGGAGTGGGACAACATAGAGCCTGACAATTAATTTGTAGATCTCACTTGGTGTGAACCTAAAGGTACGCAGCTGAGTAGCTCAGCAGATGGAGGAAGACAAGGAGGTTACGTTGGCTATTTGCATACAAACATGTAGTGATGCAACAATGAAAAGCACTGCATCCTCGCCACAACTCTAGCTGTGGCCAGCAGTTCACAAGAAGGCCTAGCCTGGGCCTTTTTTGAGACCGCCAAGAATAACCCAACTTTCCTTATCTGCTAACGTTGTAAACAACGGCTCAGTGGAAGCGAAAATTCAAATAATTTGACTACTATATGAATGAACAGGCACATGCGTAACCAACATGCATTACCATGGGGATCTTACTGGGCTAAAATGCGGTCTATCGGGCCTACCCAACCACTGGCCGACAAATCAACTGCGTCTGCTGATCCTCCTCCTTTGTCACCATCAAAACTATTCTCACACAGGTCTCCAACCGTAGAACCGCCACTTGTTTACCTGCTAAAGTCGGGATCAGTGAGTACCCGTCAGCTGTTACGGAAGTGGCCATGTCTGGTTTTATTGATCCATGTGAGACACCGAGGTGACATCTTGTGTGTTGTATGGAGCATGCCTCACTGCTGTGCAAGAAAACATTGTAGGGAAATGGGGGAGGCATTGGAGAATGCAATCACACAGCTGCAGAGTTGTAGACCACTATCCAGGCCGAGTTTGATCAATGGGTGCCTCTACTAAACCTGGAGCCAGGGAAGGCCATGTGCGATAATGGTGCAAACCTGGTGGCGGCACTATGCCTGTGCAACATCACACATGTGCCTTATGTGCAATATCACATACTCAACCTGGTTATACAGAAATTTCAAGGCCACTATTCTGGCCTGGATGCACTGCTGCAAAAGTCACAGTTGCTGTGTGCTCACTTTTAAAAATGGAAATGCCAGGCTACATCCTGTGTGTTGCATGGTCCACACCTACCTGCTGCGCAAAGACACTATGGGGAAATAGGGGGGCAATTGATGCCACTGTCTTGTTCCCTGCCTGAAAGGTTTTTAAATCTAAAGACTCCGTGATGGGTCTCGAAGTTGTGTCTTGTCGGTACTGACAGGAGTATGGGAGCAAGAGCCTCATCCTGTCCCTCATGCACCTCTTGGTTTTGAAAATTGAACTGACAGGCCACTTCCTGTGTGTTGCATAAACCATACCTCACTGCTGTGAAAAGACACTACAGGGAAATGTGGGGGGCAATTGATTCCACTAATCTGCTGTTTGCCTGAAATTTTTTTAAATCTCAAGACACCAAGATGGGTCTCCAAGCTGTGTCTTGTCTGTACTGGTAGGGGTATGGGAGCATCAGCCCTATACCTGTCCTTCATTCACATCAATATTTTTTATGTCATTAGCCTAGGAAGCTAATGTGTACGCCAAAGCAGTGGGGCTGCACTGTAAAACATATTTTTGCTGTTTTGGAAGCTTTTTGACCCCCTAAAGGTGTTTTTCTGCCTTAGGTTTGGCCTCCAATGGGGTTAAAAAAGTATCAACGAGCGAATCGGCAAACTTACGTTTGTTTGTTAAGGCTCTGAGAACTGAACTTTGAAAGGTTCGCTCATCTCTAGTGGTGGCAGCATCATGATGTGGCAATGTTATTTCTCGATAGCAGAGTCAGGGAAAATACTCCGAGTTGATTAGAAGATGGATGGTTCGGAATATAGGCATGTTCTTGAGTAAAAACCTGTTTTGGTCTGTCAGTGATTTGAGATTTGGTTGTAGGTTCACCTTGCAACAACACGATGACCCAAAACATACTGCTAAAGCAACACTTGAGTGGTTTAATGGGAAATGTGTATATGTATTGGAGTGGCCTAGTCAAAGCCCAGACCTTAGACCAATTGACAATTGGAAACTATCTAACTTGATGGAGCTGGAGCAGTTTTGTCTTGAGGAATGGGCAAAAATCCCAGTGGCAAGATATGTAAAGCTCATAAAGACTTATCCAAAGCAACTTGCAGCTGCAATTGCAGCAAAAGGAGGCTCTGCAAAGTACTAACTTTAGGGGGGTGAATAGTTATGCACACTGAAGTTTTCAGGTATTTTGTCCTATTTATTGTTTGCTTCACAATAATATGAAAACCAGATGTTCACAGTTGTAGGCATGTTCTTCACATGAACTGAACCAAAATCCCAAAAAACAGTTAAATTCCAAGCAAAACATGAAAAATGTTTTGTTTGGAATGAGGTAGCAAAACATGAAAGGGGGTGAATAATTTCGCCAGACACTATGACCAGTGCACATACCTTGCCTTATCAAATAGTCTGTAGTCATCAGGCATAATGTGAAACTTTAAGCCCCGATACACATTACATTAATGTTGATTGAACTCACCTATGTTGATGGGTTCAGCTGAATATGTATGAGGGCAGTAGCTCACTGATAGTCACAGTAGATGGACATATCATTGGTGCAACCTGTGCAGCTGCAGAAGGGCCCAAGAGGGCCTCCAAAGTCGGTGTAATTGTACATTTTGACAAGGTATTGGACTGCAAAGGGCCCATTTATTGTTTTTTGCACAGGGGCCCCGCTCCGTCTATGTCCGCAAGTTGATGGTCAGGAGAGATGTCGATCAGACATGTCTGATTTCTAACTGCCAATCTCATTCTTCTGCCTGAGATAAGCCGCCGGCCGATGTGTCATTTGGTGACTTTCTCAAAGAGAACACAGTAGTGCTTAGCGGAATATCGAATGGGATGGCTTTCGGCCGAACAATTGGCTGAAACATTGTTCGGCCAAAATCCATTAAATATGTATGGTCAGCCTTAAAATGTTTGCATCTGTCAAGAATTCTTTTACCACTGTTCTCTGTAAAAGAAATTGTTCTGTACAACCGTTGCAGTCTGTGATTATTTTTAAGGGAAAACCCTTCCACCTCGACCAACCTCTTACTACCTTATCTTGGGCCTATTATTAATGTCAAAATCTAATGGGCTCTGTTCTATTGACTTACAGCCTATTTTGGCTATGTGTTATTTTATTTGGAGCTCTTTTTGTGATTTTTTTTTATATATATATTTTTTCTAACTTTATAAATATGATTTGAAGAAGACTTTCCATTATTCTTGCAGGAGATGTTCAAATGCTGATCCCTGACACTTACATGTCTTAGTAAATGTTTCTCATTGCTTCATATCAACCTATCATTTTTTTCTTTTAAATACAGTACTATATGTTTTATTCCACTATAAATTACCAACCGGAGAGAAACAATATAATAAACCAGTGCAGGAAAGGAAAATATAACCTGCCACTTTTTCAAATATATATAGATAAAAACATAATAATAGAAAAGAAGACTTCTTTGCTGAAGTAGCAAAGTTGTGCCACCGGCTATTTGATTTAGTGCCGTGCAGCTGAGGTGCACAGTGTTTTATTTATCTAAACTTTTCCAAGAAGCTACAACAGGATGTGAGATCCTGTTGTGTCATCTAAGATGTGAATAGCTTCTCTTAATGATAACTATCTGTCTAGTGTTATAAGCAAATTCATTGTTACTTCATATTGCTGGCAGCAATTTAACACCTTTTTTAAATGTCCTTTGCAGTATATTTAACACGCAATAGTTTGATTATGTGAGTTTTTCAGACAAGGAGGATTGTAGCTGCATGTCAAAACTAAATTAAAATATATTAGGAAAATAAAAAATCTGATGGTTTCTGCACTGCCCTCTTGTAATCATCAATAATCAAAAGTAGGCACTTTGTTGCCCTTTTAAGTGTAAATAAGCTTAGATGTCTTGATTTAAAACAGAATATCTCTTACAATGACAAGCAAAAGGGTAACAATGTTTTGAACGTTCGACTTTTGGGCTCCATATCCCACCATCCATTGCAGCTTTGAGTGTGAGACTACCTTCACTTTATAGACAATCATCTTGGCTATCTCTTAGGCCTCTTTCACATGTTCGTGAAAACCACGCACGTTTTTCACGGACGTGTCAGAGGTGCGTTTTGCCCTCCGTGAGCCATGTTTATGGGCTAAGTGTGTTCTCCATGTGATATCTGTGATAAGATAACACACGGAGAACGGGAACTTTCTACTCACCTGTCCCTGGCGTCGCTGTCTGTCGTGCTGATCTTCGGTCTCCGGTCCTGCCGACTCCCCACTGCCACTGCTTCCGGCCGCAGTGAAATGAATATTCAATGAGCTTAATGAGTGGCGGTCGGCAGCAAGTGACAGCAGCGGCAGAGACTGCAGGGCTGGAGAAGGTGAGCAAAGTTTTGTTTTTTTTTCTCACAGACACATGTCTTCTCTCCGGTGCATGTCACAGGGAACACATCCATGTGGTCCGTTTGCATTACGTGTGACACGTTTGCGTTCCGTGTGACACCCGTGATGCCGGAGAGAAAACGGATATGTCGGCGTGAGAAACACACGGACACACGTAAGTACGGAACAGACACACGTTTCGTGCGCAAATACTTACGTGTGTCCAAAACCATAGGAATACATAGGTCTACGTGTGTACGTGTCTCCGGTATGTGAGAAAACTGCCAAACACGTACCGGAGGCACGTACGTGTGAAAGAGGCCTTACATCAATTTGACTTGCAACTATTTAGCCTATGATTAGTTATATAGATTCATGTCATATCACTGCATTCTTAGGCCTCTTTCCTGTCAGTGATTCTGGCATATATATACTAGTTTTTATACGTACCAGAATCAGGGACATACGCAGATCCATTAAAAATCAATGGGTCTGCTCACACATCGGTGATTTTTCACTGACCGTGTCTCCATACGGCATATACGCGTGTCTGTGTGCTCCACACGGAGACATGTCTGTTTTTTTCTGGCATTACTGATGTCCCACAGACCACATTATGGTGTGATCTGTGAAACATGTACCAGAAAAACACGTACATTTAAAATACAAAGTTTTTTATACTCACCTTCTCCAGCACTGCTTGTCTCAGGCCTCTGTTGGCTGTTGCTTCGGAGCCGGCTAATTACTGTCATGCATATTCAGTTTTGCACGACACTGCAACACGGAATTAGCTGCAGCGGAGGCCAAAAACACAGCAGAGCCAAAGAGGTCAGCACTACGGACAGCAGGAGCGAGGAGAGGTGAGTATACGTCCATGTGCTATCACGAATGACGGACACGGATAGCACAAGGATAACCCACTTGTGCCGTGAATCATGGCATGTGGAGGGACATATGCGTTTATTACACATTAGTGAAAAATGTCTGTTTTTCACTGGCGTGTGAAACAGGCCTTACTCTGTTTTGCGCCTAAAAAAAAAAAATCAAAATATTAATTTTTATTATTTTGTTAATATTTTGTAAATCTCCTTTGGCTTTCAACACTGCCAGAATCCTTATGTACATGCCCTCAATGAGATTCAAGCTCTTCTACATGGTCCCAGTGTTGGTGCATACTGGTCGACTCACTTGAGTATGTATACAGCTTTTTCTTCAACTCTACCCACAAGTGTTTGATTGGGTTAAGGTTTAGGGACTGTGGGGGCTAGCACCTTTACTTCATTGTCATTGAGCCATTTCTTCTCCAATCTCGGCACATGCTTCTGGTCATTGTTCTGCTGGAACACTATTTTGTACTTTTCATTCCCATAGTTCTCAAGTGTACAACATACGTTGTCTTGTAGGATACTCACATATAGCTCAGCATTGAGACCTCCACTAATCCTGGTCAAGTATCCAATGGCTTTGGCTGTGAAACAACCCCATATCATCAGGCTTCCCCCAATGAACTTGACAGTTATTTCAAGTTTTTGATCCTTTAACTCCCTTTTCCCTTGTTTCTTCCAGACCCATTTGCACCTGAGTCTAGTTTGTTGATTTTCGTCTCATCGCTCCAAAACACCCATTTTCAATCTTCTACTGTCCACTTGTCGTACTCCTTTGCAATCTTGCGTCAACACTTCTTATGATGATATTGAAGTCAAAGCTTCTTCACTTTTTTTCGGGCCATCAGACCAGACTTGTGTAACATGCATTGCACGGTGCTTGCATGGATGTCTGTGATCTCACTAATTCAAAGCATACAAGCTGCCTCCACTGCCATGTTTGTCACATGAGAACTGATTGACCTTTTGATGAGCTGACTTGTTGACTCCAATACTTTGCCTGGACGTCCACCTCTTGGCTTTATGACAGGACAAACTTCATTTTGTATTCTTCCAACTGTCATAGCATTCACATGATGCAGTTTACCCATTTGGCTGAGCGACCGCTATCGAAAAGCTGGATGATGCTGTTTCTCTTTTCTGTGGAAATCTTTATTATGGCTTCACTTCAAATTGAACCCTTGACTTTTCAGTTGGGAATCAACCTAATAAAATAGTGAGCTATTAGGGAATGTGAGAAAGGTTGTAATTTGAAGTATAGTAGAAGAAAAATAATTTAAACACCAGGAGCAAAACAGTAACAATGCAGTGACTTGGCAAGAATCTGCATAACTAATCATATGCTAAATAGTTGCAAGTCAAATTTATGTATGAGATAGCCAAGATGATTGACTATAAAAGAGGTGGGAAATAGGAAACAAAAATTGAAGCAAAAAAATGTGGTGACTAGTCTTCAGTGCGGATATAGATATCCCTCTAGGCACATGCACTTTATATACGGCAGCATTTATTACATTTTCTATCTACAGTGCTGGCCAAAAGTATTGGCACCCCTGAAATTCTGTCAGATAATACTCAGTTTCTTCTTGAAAATGATTGTAATCCCAAATTCTTTGGTATTATTAACTTCATTTATTTTGCTTGCAATGAAAAAATACAAAAGAGAATGAAACAAAAATCAAATCATTGATCATTTCACACAAAACTCCAAAAATGGGCCAGACAAAAGTATTGGCACCCTTAGCCTAATACTTGGTTGCACAACCTTTAGCCAAAATAACTGCGAACAACCACTTCCGGTAACCATCAATGAGTTTCTTACAATGCTCTCCTGGAATTTTATAGGAAAGATTTTTTTCGGTCTGCTATAGCGCTTCAGGAACCATTTGCTGATATTTAAATGTTGTATTTTTATTTTTTATTGTTGTGCTCCTATTAATACAATGCGTTTCAGCAATCAAATATGCTTTCATCAGGTACCTGATGAAAGCATATTTGATTGCTGAAACGCATTGTATTAATAGGAGCTCAACAATAAAAAATAAAAAATACAACATCTAAATATCAGCAAATGGTTCCTGAAGCGCTATAGCAGACCGAAAAAAATCTTTCCTATATGCATACTCCCTACCTGGGATTTCGGTAATAGCTGCATAGGACCTGACAATCCTATAGAGAATCCAGCTGGAGAACGGAGGATTGCAAAGGAAAACCTGAATCCCAAGGTGCCGGTGGACTTCAGGAGCCTAAAGCGATACCAAAGTCTGGATCCAACAAGCACGGATACAGCAATCAGAACGGAGGATTACCCCGGACTGTCACGCTTTCACTGGGGTTGTGCAGGGGCGCACAACCTGCAAAGGTGAGCAGAATTTAATTATACCTATTTGGGATTTATCCACGGATGCTTCTCATATTGCGCCTGTATTTATTTTTATTTATTTTTATACTCCTGGAATTTTAGACCATTCTTCTTTGGCA
This sequence comes from Anomaloglossus baeobatrachus, assembly GCF_048569485.1. NCBI lineage: Eukaryota > Metazoa > Chordata > Amphibia > Anura > Aromobatidae > Anomaloglossus > Anomaloglossus baeobatrachus. The sequence goes on along the minus strand of NC_134355.1, from coordinate 103,363,680 downwards.
AACTGCTCCAGGTCCCTGAGATTTGAAGGGTGCCTTCTCCAAACTGCTATTTTGAGATCTCTCCACAGGTGTTCTATGGGATTCAGGTCTTGACTCATTGCTGGCCACTTTAGTAGTCTCCAGTGCTTTCTCTCAAACCATTTTCTAGTGCTTTTTGAAGTGTGTTTTGGGTCATTGTCCTGCTTTAAGACCCATGATCTCTGCGGGAGACCCAGCTTTCTCACACTGGGCCCTACATTATGCTGCACAATTTGGTAGTCTTCAGACTTCATAATACCATTCACACGGTCAAGCAGTCCAGTGCCAGAGGCAGCAAAGCAACCCCAAAAACATCAGGTAACCTCCGCCATGTTTGACTGTAGGGACCGTGTTCTTTTCTTTGAATGCCTCTTTTTTTTCCTGTAAACTCTGTTGATGGCTTTTCCCAAAAAGCTCTACTTTTGTCTCATCTGACAAGAGAACATTCTTCCAAAACGTTTTAGGCTTTCTCAGGTAAGTTTTGGCAAACTCCAGCCTGGCTTTTTTATGTCTCGGGGTAAGAAGTGGGGTCATCCTGGGCATCCTATCATACAGTCCCTTTTCATTCAGACGCCGACGGATAGTACGGGTTGACACTGTTGTACCCTCGGTCTGCAGTGCAGCTTGAACTTGTTTGGATGTTAGTCGAGGTTCTTTATCCACCATCCGCACAATCTTGCGTTGAAATCTCTCGTCAATTTTTCCTTTCCTTCCACAACTAGGGAGGTTAGCCACTGTGTCATGGGCTTTAAACTTCTTGATGACACTGCGCACCGTAGACAAAGGAACTTTGAGGTCTTTGGAGATGGATTTGTAGCCTTGAGATTGTTCATGCTTTCTCACAAGTTGGATTCTCAAGACCTCAGACAGTTCTTTGGTCTTCTTTCTTTTCTCCATGCTCAATGTGGTATACACAGGGACACAGGACAGAGGATGAGTCAACTTTAATCCATGTCAACTGGCTGCAACTGTGATTTAGCTATTGCCAACACCTGTTAGGTGCAACAGGTAAGTTACAGGTGCTGTTAATTACACAAATTAGAGAAGCATCACATGATTTTTCAAACAGTGCCAATACTTTTGTCCACCCCCTTTTTATGTTTGGTGTGGAATTATATCCAATTTGGCTTTATGACAACTTTTTTTATTTTTTTTTCATTGAAGATAAATTAAATGAAGATAGTAATACCAAAGAATTTGTGATTGCAATCTTTTTCAAGAATAAACTGAGTATTATCTGACAGAATTGCAGGGGTGCCAATATTTTTGGCCAGCACTGTACCTCTATAGGAGTATATTGTTGTCAGTGGAGGGATTTTTCTATGTTGCTGTGTGTTTTGGCTGTCTATTGCCAAATTATATTAATTTTTCAGCAACAGGTGCTTGTGGGGTTTTTTTTAGCCAACAGTGCGGTGCTGCAGCTAAAAAGGTCAACAAAATTCTGGGATGTATCAAAACAAGCACTGAATCTAGATCAAGAGAGGTAATTATTCCCCTATACTTTGCCCCGGTCAGACCCCGTTCTGGGCACCCCAATTTAAGAAAGAAATCGATATATTCACAACATATATTTCAACACCACAGATATTCCACACAGATTTAACTAAATTGGCCAAGTAATGTGCTCCGGATGTCTCTTTCCCCGTCTGTCTCTTTCCCCATCTGTCTCTTTCCCCATCTGTCTCTTTCCCTGTCTGTCTGTCTGTGTCTTTCTCCGTCTGCCTGTCTCTGTCTGTCTCTTTTTTTGTCTGTCTCTATCTCTCTGTTTCTTTCCCCATCTGTCTTTTTCTAGGTCTGTCTCTTTCCCAGGTCCGTCTGTCTCCCCATCTCTTTGTCTGTGTCTTTTCCTGTCTGACTCTTTCCCTGTCTGCCTGTCTCCGTCTGTCTCTTTTCTTGTCTGTCTCTATTTCTCTGTCTCTTTCCCCGTCTGTCTCTATCAAGTTCTTTGTCTTTCCCCATCTATCTTTGTCTGTCTCTCTGGCTGTCTCCTCCTTCCCTGTCTGCCTGTCTCTGTCCCTGTCTGCATGTCTGTCTGTCTCTTTCCCCATCTGTCTCTTTCCCCATCTGTCTCTTTTCCCATCTGTCTCTTTCCCAATCTGTCTCTTTCCAGGTTTGTCTCATTCCAGGTCTGTCTCTGTCTGTCTCTTTCACCGTCGGTCTCTGTCTGTCTCTCATCATCTGTCTCTGTCTGTCTCTTTCACCGTCTCTCTCTGTCTGTCTCTTTCACCGTTTGTCTCTGTCTGTCTCTTTCCCTGTCTGTCTCTATCTCTCTGTCTCTTTCCCTGTCTGTCTTTCTGTCTGTCTCTCTGTCTCTGTCTGTCTCTCTATCCGTCTCCCCACCGACATCTTATTACCTCACATATAAGCTTCTTATACTATGAATGTCTTTTGTTCCTATAGCAACCAATCACAGCTCCTACTAATAACCTGTAGTTCCAGGCTCCATTTACTTTAATGGAGGCATGTTTTTTGGAGAGTAACTGTAAAGCGCGGGGTTACAGTTTCCTGTCAAAACATAGTCTACGATGTTCCCTGGGTCACATGAGGTGTCTGTGCAAAATTTCGTGATTGTAAATGCGACGGTGCGGATACACTTTTCGTTTCACTTTTTCCCCATTATCTAGATAGGGGCAAAATTGATTGGTAAATTGGAACGCGCGGGGTCAAAATTTCGCCTCATAACATAGCCTATGATGCTCTCGGGGTCCAGACATGTGAGTGTGCAAAATTTTGTGGCTGTAGCGGCAACGGTGCAGATGCCAATCCCGGACATACACACATACACACACACATTCAGCTTTATATATATATACTAGCTGTACTACCCAGCTTCGCCCGGGTTAATAACTGTTGTTAACAAAATAGAATGTATTAACAAAAACTTATTCTGCACACAAAAAGCACAAAACAAATAGATAGAAATGTAATTATTAAAAGGCAAAAACTAAGCTAATAGAAGCATTTCACAACATATATTTCAACACCGCAGATATTCCACACAGATTTAACTAAATTGGCCAAGTAACGTGCTCAGTCTGTCTCTTTCCCTGTCTGTCTCTTTCCCCATCTGTTTCTTTCCCCGTCTGTCTCTTTACCCGTCTGTCTCTTTCCCCATCTGTCTCTTTCCCTGTCTGTCTGTCTCTTTCCCCGTCTGCCTATTTCTGTCTGTCTCTTTTTTTTGTCTGTCTCTATCTCTGTTTCTTTCCCCATCTGTCTCTTTCTAGGTCTGTCTCTTTCCCAGGTCCGTCTGTCTCCCCATCTTTTTGTCTGTGTTTTTTCCTGTCTGTCTCTTTCCCTGTCTGCCTGTCTCTGTGTGTCTCTTTCCTTGTCTGTCTCTATCAAGGTCTGTGTCTTTCCCCATCTATCTTTGTCTGTCTCTCTGGCTGTCTCCTCCTTCCCTGTCTGCCTGTCTCTGTACCTGTCTGCATGTCTGTCTGTCTCTTTCCCCATCTGTCTCTTTCCCCATTTGTCTCTTTCTAGGTCTGTATCTTTCCCCATCTGTCTCTTTCCAGGTCTGTCTCTTTCCAGGTCTGTCTCCATCTGTCTCTTTCTCTGTCTGTCTCTTTACCCATCTGTCTCTTTCCCCGTCTGTCTCTTTCCCCGTCTGTCTCTTTCCCCATCTGTCTCTTTCCCTGTCTGTCTCTTTCCCCATCTTCCTGTTTCTGTCTGTCTCTTTTTTTGTCTGTCTCTATCTCTCTGTTTCTTTCCCCATCTAGGTCTGTCTCTTTCCCAGGTCCGTCTGTCTCCCCATCTCTTTGTCTGTGTCTTTTCCTGTCCGTCTCTTTCCCTGTCTGCCTGTCTCTGTCTGTCTCTTTCCTTGCCTGTCTCTATCAAGGTCTGTAGCTGTAGCTGCGACGGTGCAGATGCCAATCCCGGACATACACACACACATACACACATTCAGCTTTATATATTAGATTTCCCTGTATATAAACCCCTTTTTAAAAGCGACCCCCAAGGTCACGGAACTGGGCAACGGCCACCCAAGTACACTGCCCGGGACCGAGTACCCCATAGCCCTAGGCAGCACATAAGCATTGATATGTGGCTGTGTAGAAAACAGCAGGGCTAAATAATTAATTCACATTTGATCAAGTGAGAACCCCTTTTCAGGATTCTTATTTATTGGCCACAGTGGAATGATGGTGTCTCCCCCTGGAAGCCTTGTCCTGTTATGCAATAAAAGGCAAGCCATCTATTTGAATGATCATCATGTAATGTTTATGGGTCCATTTACAGGGAATGACCAATGATAAAATTAACGTAAGAACACTCATACACAATAATTTTTCAGTGTAAATGCCCCTAAGTCCTTTTACAGTGGCAGAATTTTTCCATAAAAAGTACCCATCACTTGATCATTACACATTTAAAAGCTCTTTTACACATTCTAAAACAGTATGGGGATGGGTAATCATTACTACAATTAGTTGGCCTCCATACAGACAAAGAGATGGGGAGACAGACGGACCTGGGAAAGAGACAGACCTAGAAAGAGACAGATGGGGAAAGAAACAGAGAGATAGAGACAGAAAAAAAAGAGACAGACAGAGACAGGCAGACGGGGAAAGAGACAGACAAACAGGGAAAGAGACAGACGGGGAAAGAGACAGACAGGGAAAGAGACAGACGGGGAAAGAGACAGACAGGGAAAGAGACAGATGGGGAAAGAGACAGACGGAGCACATTACTTGGCCAATTTAGTTAAATCTTTGTGGAATATCTGTGGTGTTGAAATATATGTTGTGAAATGCTTCTATTAGCTTAGTTTTTGCCTTTTAATAATTAGATTTCAATCTATTTGTTTTGTGTTTTTTGTGTGCAGAATACATTTTTGTTAATACATTCTATTTTGTTAACAACAGTTATTAACCCGGGCGAAGCCGTGTAGTACAGCTAGTAGTTAATAAAGTTTATGTCGTGACGCCACTTGCGGGTTGTGGTTATGGAGATAGAACCGCCGCTTCACAGTCTCTCCGCTGGGGCTGGTGTTGACAGCAGCCTGGATGTTGGGCCCTCCGCAAGTAGGGCTGGGGCCCCAGGGGATAGATGAGAGAGTTAGGAGCGGAAAGAAGGGTAGACCACACGAGGGGTTGCTGTGTAACTGGTTCTCTTTACTCACAGTAGATGGTAACTGGTACCCAAAGGAAGGCTGGTATTCACCTCTTGTTCTTTTAGTCCCAGTGCCGGTTGATGACCTGGTGGCTTCTTTCCCCTGTACCTTTCTCAAGTTGGTGGGTCCCTGTGGCTTGGAGCAATCAAAAAAGTATTTTTTGATTGTTATGTAGTTTTTTCTGTCTGAGAACCCTGTTCCGCTCTTTAGCCATGTTTATTCAATTTCCCATATAGCCAGGTCCTTGCTTCCCATACACATCAGGTTTCAACCGCACATAGAGGTAACATTTGGTTAGGTACCCATACACACAAGCAGGTTTTAACCGCATATAGAGGTAAGGGACTCCATAAATGAGAGATTACCATGAAGTGGTTATGGGGCAGTAATGAATCAATCAATACATTAGCAAAATATCTCTTTTTTCAAATAATCAGCAGCAGTTATGAAATGTCACATTTCAATTTTTTCAATTTTTCATATGGCTAATTGTATTTTTCATTCCTTATGTATTATAAAGTAGTTATGCTTGTTCATATTTCTTTGAATTTGGTGTGCAGCTTTCACTTCATATAGCCTGTGGCTTGGATCGTGTGAGGGTCCCCTCCTGTTTGTCTCTCATTCTTGGGTCCGTACGGCGGCAGTGTGAACCCTGTAGGGACGGTGTTCTGTTCCGGTACCCGGTTACTGCTGGTGCCCCCGGACTTCTAAGGTCAGTGAGGTTCTGGATGGTCCCCTCACTGTGCAGATTTTATCAGGTCTGTCTAGAGTGTTTGCCTGACCTAGGGCTCTGTACCCCGTCGGTGCTATGGTTCCGGGAGTACTTCTCCGTACTCCACCGGCAACCACACGCCTGGGCCTTCAGGTCACTGTCACACTCCCGTGTCAGTCCGGTTACGTCCGTCCTCTCACTTCCATTTACTAACTGTCTAACTTTCTGTCCCCTCCCACCTGGTTGTTGTCTAGTGGACTGGATCGGCTCCACCCCTGGGTGGCCATCCATTGGGTCTAATTCTAGTCTGTCATCAATCTCTGGATGGGGGGAAAACTGCGATTTCTAATGTGTTTTGCTGTTACCGGCACTGGTCTTCCAGGTCCCTGGGGGTACGCCCTACATCTTTGACAGGATGCAGTAACTTGTAGTGCCCTGATGGGTTCAGGGGCGCTACACTTAGTCAATCAGAATTCAGCTTTTTTGATTTGGTTGTTTCAGTCACATTCAGAAGGATTACGTACTGGTGGTCTATATTGATGATTAACTATACCTAAGAGCCGCAACACACATCCGTTTAATTTGTACGTGTGCGGTACGTATTTGCACATACCAGAGACACGTACACACGGAGACCCATGTTGTTCTATGGTAGATGGCACACACACATAAAATCACACGGAACGTGTGTCTGTGTGATAAGTACGTGTGTGCGCTTTTCTACACGGACAACATGTCCGTTTTTGGCCGGCATCACGCAGGCACGGACCCGCTAAAGTCTATGGGTCCATGCCTGCACGGACCGCATGCGGAGTATGTCCGTGTTCAGCACGTTTCATGCATGTGCGTTTTTACACTAGCGATCTTATTTTTTTTTTTAAATTAAATTCAGTATACTTACCTTTTTTTCTGCTGTTCTCAGTCATACTTACATTGGCGCTCGGTTTTTTTCTTCCCCCGGCTCATACCGCTCCTCGATCACCAGCGCGGCGAGGAACAGCTGTGCAGAGAATACGCGGCAACAATTACCCTGGTTCACCACTTTAATAAGCCCGAAAAAGCCCTCCATGTCCGGCGTAATCCAGGATGGTCCAGCGTCGCTTCCAGCTCTGCTGCATGGAGGTGACCGGAGCTGCAGAAGACACCGCCGCTCCTGTCAGCTCCACGCAGCTAATGAAGGCAATAGCGCGATCAGCTGTATTCAGCGTTGGTCGCGAGTAACCTCAGTGACAGCTCAGCTGATCGCGCTATTGCCTTCATTAGCTGCGTGGAGCTGACAGGAGCGGCGGTGTCTTCTGCAGCTCCGGTCACCTCCATGCAGCGTGGGGGGCGTGTCTGACTGCAACCAATCATAGGCGCCGGTGGGTGGGGAAAGCAGGGAATACGAAATTGATTAATGAGCGGCCGGCATTTTCAAAGTAATTGTTGCCGCGTATTCTCTGCACAGCTGTTCCTCGCCACGCTGGTGATCGGGGAGCGGTAAGTATGAGAGAGGGCTGCTAACTTCAGTCACTCGGGGGATTAGCGGTCACTGGTGAATCCTTCACAGGTAACCGCTAATGAGTACGTGGCACACAGACAGAGCCGCGGCATGACAATGAAGTCGGGTGAAGTTCACCCGAGTTCATTCTCATCGCGCAACTCTGTCTGCTGTCAGCCGACATGTATCAACGACATTGTGCAACACACAAACGGACATTCCACATGGACATTCCATGTACACATACACGGGCATTTTACACACAAACACGGACATTTTACACGTACACACGGCTCGCATACGCCATCACATGGATGCCATACGTACCGGAGAAACGCCAAAAAAAACCGGAACACGGACCCGAAAAACGGACTGTAAGACACGTACGTTTTTTTGCGGAAGTGTGTTTTAGGCCTAAAGTGAGTGACGAGGCAAAATGGCTTTTAATGCACACTACTGGATAGAATTCAGGGTTTAACAGCAGAGTTATGCTTTGCATGCTCAATTGATTAATGAATATTTCTTACGCATGTACCCTGATTGCGTGAAATCTTCTAAGACACGTCTCTCAATATTTTAGTCTTGTTTTTTAGGTCTGTCTACTAATTCATACAGCATTGTCAATCAAATTGTAGGAGAGCAGATATAACTCTGATCAAGGTACAATGTCAATGATAATGTTTCTTGTGACCTCTCAACTTGTGACCTAGCTTGCTTACTCTTCTTCTACCTCTGGATTTTGATTTAGTCTTCATGCAGAATAAAGATAAGTAAAATTGCTCAAAGTGCATAGAATTTACACAAAAATAATTAGATTCTCTTGAATTAGATTTTTTTCCAATTTGCTGTATGCCACTTCAGTAAAATGGCAGACAGATGGCTGCCATTTTGCCTCATTGTAGTGGATTGAGAAAAGGGTTAAAAAAAATGAATGTTCATGTTGCTGATAAGTATCCAGTCATGTGCTTTCTGCCATCTTGTTTCTACCTATCCCAAACCAGGGCTTCTGTGGAAGAGTAGGCCCCGGACATTACGGTGCACATTGTGACACTGCGGTGCACCTCATTATATCACATCACACTTTGTGACATCCCAATTTTATGATGTGGACAGGGTTGTCAGAGGCCTACTGAGAGCTGGAAGCCACAACACAGAGTGAAGGTGGACAAAGAGGAGTTTGCATGATGAGTAAAGGAAGAAATAAGAGGCTGGATAATGTGGCCTTCTTTACTCTGCAAAGGGGCTTCTGCTGCTGGGTGAGTGTCTCAGATCACAGTGCAAATTCTGACATTGTGGTACACGCCATGACATTGCAGCACACTTTGCAATATCCCAGTGTCACAACAAACCCTGTGATGTTAGAGGTCTACTGAGAGCTGAAAGCCACAGTACAAAGTGTTAAAGGCCAAGGGGGATGTTGTGCAATGTGAGAAGACCGAGAGAATAGGGCGGATGGTGCAAAGGGCCAAACAGCAACCTGCAGTAGTGGTGAAGAGGGTAAGCGGTGAGGTGAGAATAATTTTGTTTTACACCCTATGTATTATATGCTTTAGGCTCTAGTGAATGACTGATGCAAATTAAATTTCCTTCCCAGATTCAAGTGGTCAGATTCACTTATCTTTAATACCCAATGAATAACCTTGACCATCCCAAACTATCCTACCACCCAGAGATGAGCAAATGCATTTGAGTGGAACAGAATTCCTCTTGAGTATTACAAAAATCTGCATTTGACAAAATGCTGATTTTTCCAATTCACTTTTGCACAGATTCAGATTCTGCAAAATGGCGGTCAGAAGAAGTGTAAAGAACACAACTTGTTCTCACTTAACTGCTTTACTGCTCATGCCAGCTCCTTGCTCCTTATGTCACACATCTAGTCTTTGTCGCATCTTCATGTTACCAGCAAATGCATTGAATCCCCAGCCTTCTTCACGTTAGGCTGGAACTTTCAACTCTGATGAGACCTGGGATGGTTCTCCGTATGCAGATGAAAGTCGCACATTGTGACACCATGAAATCTTGATTTTATGCATGCTTGTGGAGAACAGTCGAACATCAAAGGTGGATGTTCTGATTAGTGTGAAGCCTACTCGAGGTGGCAATCAGAAGATGCGACAAAGAACCGAACAGGTAATAGTGAGGAGCGGAGGGTAAGAGGGGTCAGTGGGGAGTAAAAGGATTTCCACATTATTTTACATCTTAAGTTTATAATGCTCTGGGGTCTGAAGAGATCACAGAGCATATTGAGGGACAATAAATTAGTGGAGAATAATCTCTCTGTGAATTGAATTTCAGGGGAAACCGTGAAACCGTGAAATTTTAATTTGGCCTAATTTGCTCATTTTTACTGCAGCCTTATTTTATACCTTTTGTTGTTGATCTACACTTTTTGTCGGTCTACTCTGCTGTTTGTTGATCTACTTGATCCAGTGTCCTGTCACTTCACCGATCAATCATTCTGGTATTATTCCAATTGTCAAAATAGGAATACAGTATTTTAGCCCTGTTGCATCCACTATGACCGATACATCTTATCTATCTATCTATCTATCTATCTATCTATCTATCTATCAATCAATCCTTTACCTTTGTTGCTGAGTGACTATAGAATACAGCGAGGGGAAAAAAAATGTTTTGCTCCAGTCCTGATGCCAATCAAGTACCCAAAAGCAAAGTATATGGGAAAATAGGATATTATAGAGGAAATCCATCATTATGAGAAAAATTGAGAAATTTAAGAAGGCTATTTTGAATTGTCCTGGGATATTTACAGACTTCCCCTTCTAATTGTTGCGTGAACCCAGCCATGGTATCAGATTTGTATGTTCACAGTTCTGTTTATCCATTCTGATTCTCCCACCTTGAAAATACCATTTGCAAGCTGCAGGGGTTGCTATTAAAGACTATTATGGGGCCCATCATAATGGTGAAACTATATTACATAAAATGTATTTCTCCGTGTGCAAATAAAAGGAAATAGGTCATCAGAAATAATCTTTCTTTTTTAAATAAGTATTTCATAAGAATTGTATTTTTAAATAATTGATAAATATCTATGTATAATAAAAAATCTGAAAAACAAAACAGAAATTCTATGATTTTTATACTAGACAGTACATCTAATGTTAGACAATTCCTGCTCTTCACTTAACACTCTTCAATAGACTCATTATCCCAACAGACAGGACCTCAATGAAATATAACATTGTATAGTAGATAACATTTTACCTACTATTCACAATAAGTGATGGTCACAGCTCAACTCTTTCTCCTCTCTGCACTATAAGCTTTGCCCAGAACTGAGTATAATCAGGAAATAATTCTATACAAGTCAATAAGGTTAGAACTTGTCTATCGATGCTTATGTATTTTGTCTGCTGAAAATAATTAAATCTAATATTTTGGCTAGTGGAATTTTTTTTATATATATTAGATATTGGTGTAGAAATTGAAAAAATAATAAAAAATGTTACTGAAATAGATTTCACGTAAACATCTCAGTTATGGTGATGTATTACAAAGATATTCTTGCCTAGAAACTGTGCTTTTAAGGGTCAGTAGTTCTATAATTCAGTATCCTATTTACTATCTCCAACTGTTATGAAATCGGATTCCAAAATCCTTAATACGTTCCCATTGAAATCAAGGTTATATGGGGTAAAATAAATAAACATCTGGGTGCCATATCACAGAATTATGTAGGGAGCCTACTGTAACCTCTCTGGTGGGCAAAAGCAATATGGCAGAGTATTTCTATCTGACTGAAAGAATATCCTTTCATCCATTCCTCTACTAGTGACGTCTATATAGTACTAATGTATCACCCTATAGTAACTGTCAATTTCAGAGGGCAAGGACAATTTACTGTTCAATAGAAATATAGAAATAGGGTGATATCAGCTTAAGGAAATGTTCTTTCTATAATTATCTCATTGTGGCAATAATTTAAAGGGTTTTTCCCAAGATTGTAAGCTATTCCATATACTCAGGATAAGGTATAACTTTTAATCATTAAGTGTCTGCCGAAATCACCAGCTCCAACAGTCGGCAGGTGCACGGATCCAGTACGGCATGAGGGATACGCAAACACAAGAGAAGAACTCCAGTATTCTTGGGATCCAGGTGAAATAATATATTAAGATCATACTGCACAATCGAAACGTGTCACATGTCCTGTTGTCCCAACCATGATGGGTGGTTCTTTTTAATCTACGCGTCAATTAAGAACCTACTTTTATTTCCCCTGAGTTCCAAGAGTGCTGGAGTTGTTCTCTTGTTTTTAATCACTGAGAGTTCGACTACTGGGAGCCCCAGCGTTCCCATGCATGGGTCTCTGGAAATTGGAAACCAAGCTCTGCAGAGCCTCGTCCTGAAGGAACTGGAGGTGCACATTCTTGAACCCTGCTCCATTTACTGTCTATGGGAACAGAAAACCCAAACCTAAATCTCACCAAAGATACCAAACACAGAGCCCAGCTATTTCCAGCAGCCCCATAAACAGTGAATGTAGAGGAGGTTGAGCATGAACAGAGAGGTCAAGAGAGGTCTCTGCAGAGAACAATTTTAAGGGTCCCGGAGTCATTTTTTCAAGATTGCTGGAGGTCCTAGGAGTTGGACCCCATTGATTAATAAGGTTGCTACCATCCAAAGGATAGGTGATAATTTACTATACAGGGATTAACTACTTAGAAAGGAACTTTCACTGTATTTTTCACGTTGAACTGAACACGATGTATAAATGGCTCCAGAGCGGAATAAAATATTTTTTTTTTAACATTTCATCTATGTGTTGTGGAGATATTAGCAATCAAATCTGTCACCCCCAAAATGGCAATAAGGCTGCCTAAACAGTTACATTGGGCACCTAGCCCTATTTAAATAACTTAAGCAAAATTTTATTTTACTTCTAAATCTCTATATTTAGGGTCATAAGCTATTCTCTTTCTCTAATATATGTTAATTAAAAATTTCCTATCCTTCCCTCACTGCTCTATCTAACTGCTTTATTTTTTTCTACTACTTCCTATTGTATCCTCAGGGGTTACAGACTTTGGGCACGGTTGCAGCATCTGCCACCTCCTTGAACTGAAATGTCACCAGTGACCTCAGTTTCAGGGGCTGGGCTCATCCCTGTTCTACTGAGTATATGTCGGTTGTGATTTCCGATGGATGTACAGTAGATTCCTGTCACTGTGCACAGTTCTTCTCAGTGCACAATGACAGTGCACTCTCTCGCCGGCTCTAATCAGAAGTGATGTGCCGGCAACAGAGCACGCCTTCATTACACATTCATGTGAGCAGAGACCACTCAGGTGACATCACTTGTGGGGACGGCATTAGTCTCTGTTCACACACTGTTTACTTGCAATGACAGTGTACTCTGTTGCCGACTGGTAACCCAATCAATGTAAGGTATCTGCATTACTACGCAAGTAGGAGGCCATGACAGTGCACCAAGGTACAGGCCACGCCAAAGGTGCATCAAATCGTCCTCATTTTCCTATATAAGCTATAATTGCTTAGCATGATTTAAATAAATACTAGGTGTCCTATATAAATGTATAGAAAACTTAATTGTCACTTTTGGGGTATTATTAGATGGTTCCCCCTGTGGGCCTGTACCTCGCCTCCAGTATAATGTATATATCATCAGGGTCACATGACCTGAGTCCGCAGGTCCTGCCAGCCAGAATGTGGAGCCTAAATAAGCACTGAATATATACTACACAGCATAGAACTGTAGAAAAAGTAACTGGAGCTAATAACTGCTGGTGGGACCTCTGAACACATAACATCCACTTTGTTTTATCTAATGTTAACTTATTAAGTACTAGATATTTGGTAATATCTTCACAACAAAGGCAAAATGAACCCCTTAAGGGCCCCTTTTTATTTTCCGATCTATATAGCCCGGTGAACGCTTGTTTTTTGCACCTTGAAATGATGTTTTTATATATATATTGTTTTGGGGTATATAAAATGTGTTGATCGTCTATTATTACATTTTTTCTGCTGTTGCAGCAGCCGAAAAACTGCAATTCTGGCTTTTTGATTTTTTTTTCCTCATTATGCTGTTTACCAATCTGATTTTTTGTATATTTTCAAAGATTGGACATTCCTGAATGCAGAGATACCAAATATGTGTATTTTTTATTTTTATTTTACTTTCAATGGGGCAAAAGGGGGGAGAATTTGAACTGGTGCTTTTTTTTTATTTTTCCTTTTTCTTTAAACCTTTTTTCAGTTTTTAGTGTTTTTACTAGTCCCGAGGGATTTGAAGCTGCAATCATCCGATGACTTGTGCTGTACAGAGCAGGGCATCAGCATCAGCACTGAATAGCTGAAATTATAATCTTCTATGAACGCTGTCTTGAAGACGGCGTTCACAGAAAGATTGCAATGACTGACACAGGGGTCATCAGGTGACCCTTAGCTGTCATGACAGCCCATCGGCTGCCCAGGATCATGTCACAGCTGTGCTGATGGTAGCGCGGAATGACATCACACTGCCTATATGTGTTAAATCCTGCTGTCAGAGACTGATAGCGGGATTTAACTGGTTAACAGTGGTGGACAGATCTCCAATCCACCCGCGGCTGTTAGAGGCACAGGTCACCTAATCAGATTAGTTGACATGTGCAGGGAAAGATGCGGATTCAGCATGCGAGACCACATCAAAGGCAGTGAGATGACACATAATGTACATAGCACATCATTGGTCTTTAAGGGTAGAGATGAGCGAAACATAGGTTCAGTTTTCGAACTGAACACCAACTTAAAAAATCAGGGCTCGGGTTCAGAATTTGGAACCTAACTTGCGCAAGCAGGGCTGTGCTCAGGTACACTTCGTACTCAGCTCAGTGCAAGCAGCTTGCACTGAGGGTAACAACAGTGTGATCAGATGTTGTGTGTAACAAAAATTTTTTTGAAAAAGTCTACCCACCCGCTCCTGGAAATGATCTGCCTAGGGCTAGCTCTATGTGGGCGGAGACTCAAACTGCCAATCAGAGATTCCAAACCTTCTTGTGCCAAGTTCAGAACAGTGAAGGTTTGGTTCAATTGCTCTCAGTGAACCGAACTTCCAACAGTTCACTCATCTCTAGTTAAGGGGTTAAAAAAAGTATAAAAACAACTTTTATTCCACTCTGCAGCCACAAATACATAATGTGTTCAGATCACCATGAACAAAAAATTGTAAAAGGTCAGAAAAGGTATTAATAGTTTTCATTATAGAGATTTTAAAGCATTAAAATGTAGATTTTTGTGTACATAGAACAGATCTCCAAATGTTACTCTTTTTGATCAACTAATTGAGACATGTAATATTCCAAAAATGTATACAGACTCTAGTATGTGCCACTAAATCTATGGAGTGACCAGTATTTGAAGAGAATAATATGTGAAAAGCTCTATTTCTTCTGTGCCTCTGCCAGGTGTGGTCAGCTAATGTGTTGTAAGTTATGAGATTTTTGTAATTGATGGTCCTTCTACAAATATGCCAGGAATTTTCAAGAAGTCCCCTTGAGCCTTCAGACCTAGGTAAATTATGAAATTCCAGTGGATAAGTTCAAAGAAAACGTAGACACTGACTATTACTCCAGATGTTCCTGAGCTGCGTGCATGTAACAGATCAATGTAGAGAAATCTAGAGAAAACCAAATAATAAAGTATACACTGCACAGCTTAATAGGCCACAAACATCCATCCACCGCCATCAAAGGTTGGTCGTTGCTGCTGCTTACGTGCAGAAGAGTATACCCCCAGAATTTTTGCCATTCTTATCTTTATTTTACAATTAGATGTAGATAAAATGATAGATTCTTTTTTGTTTTACCAATTGCAGGATTATTGACAATAATTAGCATATTTCATTTTCCACAAAATAATTGTCCTGGGCATTCATGGGTTAACCCAAAATGTGCTTAAACTGGCTCTGGCATACACACCCAAAAAAAAAAAGTGAAAGATGGGGGTCACAGGTTATTCTTTGAGGCTCAACAGACATCTGTATCTGAAACTGGGAAGTATATATATATTTTTTCTACAGAATCGTAATTAACCCCTTCACCATCGTTTACCAGACACTCAAGTACATACTCGCAGTCAGCAGGCTAAATATATGCAAGGCGGAACGATATGTTATGTGGCTGCTCGCATTAGTGTATTGATTATATCCAATTCCCAAAGTGGCGATGTACTCTTGAACTTGGAGGCGTCGTTATTCTTGCTGTGGTCTTGCAGATCGTCGACTGTATTTATCTTGTATATACCGTATTTCGATAAGCGGAGCATACAATTTAAAAGGTAACAATTTCCAACTTCGGGATTCATCACCCATAATGTGTTTTGGTCAACAGAGCCTGTGATTTCAAGCAATAACCATTGATTTCATTTCTTAAAAAAATAAATAAATATATAAATTTAAAAAAAAATCAATAATGAGAAAAATAAACAGACCTAAATCTTTACAGTTTATTGTGTCAATTTAATTTGTTTTTGTTTGTTTCGGCCTTTTTAAAGGCAAATGCATAATGTATATTAACAATGATTCCTGGAATATACTTTCAGTATATAACAACAGTTTACATCACATTAAATTAACCCCAAAATGGGTAACAATTAACATAAGAACTGGCAGATTTTGTTTTTTTATTTAATCTACAATATGATATTCTGTACAAACTGCATTAAAAGGACCCCCCTCCTGTTTAGAACGCAAGCAATATTTAGAAGTTCAGGCACTGATACTAGATCTCCTTTTATTCCGGATTTATTGCGACTTGTAGGAACACTATAAATGGAGTCATACCGAAGAGGGGAAAAAAAACAAAAAAACAACAAAAAAAAATTGGTTGTACCAATGGTCTTCAGTATCTTCGCAGAAAACCTCTCGAGTGATACTCTGTTGTCTGAAGCTTATACAAGATTCTATTGTGACACTGTTTCCTCTAAAATATTTTTTGAAGTTGGCCTCAAAAATCTAACAGCAAAGAGTTAATGATTACCACATCATTTTTTTTTACGTTTTTTTTTCAGTTTGACATTTTTTTTCAACATAGAAATATATTTATAAAATTTTCTCTGGACGCTAGGTCATGCTTGCATGAAATTTTTACAGCAGCTTAAGAACACATTATGGGTGCCATATAAATCTGGTGCAGATTTCTAACAAACTTGAAAAGGCCTCAATGGTTCATGGTTTTTATAACACCATTAATTTATCACACAGTTAGAAAATGTCACACTCTGTATTACCATTTTTTTTTCCTTTAGAGCTCAGAGTACAACATGTCATTCGTAAATTATGTTCTTGTTGACTAGTTTTTAGAGCCCCAGTCATTGAGACGGTTCTGTCTGTTATCTCTTAAATAAGGGTATCGTGAAGTCCTACAAAGACCAAGCAAAATGTACTGCCTAGGCTTTCGATTTTCCATTTCAGTCCAGCATATGAATAATAGGAGATACTTGTAGGGTGTTATATATATATTTTGTATTCTGCAGAAATGGGAATCTGTTTTCCGCCCAAAAATTATTTGAAAAATTGATGATAATTTTTAGATCTTCCCAATACCTTGATTACGTCTAAGTCCTGTGCTGGCTTTTGTGGCTATTTTTTTTTTTTTTTTTAAAAGTCAAAGTCATGTCAATGCAGGGAAGTAATGTACTCTAAGAGCATTCCTGCTAGGTGCAATGGCCAATAATACTCAACTACAAGTGTAATACATAGAGGTCAGGTTGAAGGATTTGTTTGTTTTATTCATTTACAATTGGTTGGCCTGTTCATATCGGCTCGATCGTCTTCTCCTTTTTTCATCTTTTTCTTCCAAAGCTAGGTGTTATTTATTTCTGGCCAAATTGGTATGCATATTTGTTTACACTTTTGCATATCTTTTCAGACTTCTTGCCATATAAATTTGATTGTTCTGTCCTTAGATTTAAAGATGTTGTACGTTCCCCCTAGAAAAAAGGGATACAAATCACACTCTTAGTAAATAAAAAAAAAGTACTACCGTAAAGACATGGGGGGAACAAAAAAAAGGTTACAAACCATTATGCATAGAAAGAAAACAATATTGTTTTTTTTCCTTTTCTAATCGGTTGGCAAATTACTACTTTTGCCTTTTGTTTTTGACGGGAAATAAAAAATACAGTACATAGAAGATACAAAGAGAAGCCATATGGATGATAAACACATGCACGGTTTGTAAAATGGAAAAAAACAAATATGGGAATAGAGGTAAGAATGGAAAAACTGACAGTGCGGGCAACTTCTAATTAATAGTTTGTACAGATATGAAAAACAAAAAATGAAGCTGGTGAAATGTGGATTGATGTTGTGGATTTTTTTTTGTCCAGAAAATTTTTTATCTAGTGTGAAAAAAATTATCAATTTTTGAGCACCAGTAATTTTTTTTTATTCTTTGTGGATTATTTTTATTTTTTGCTTTGCGTTCTAATCATATGGATTTTAACTTATAAGAGGAAGAGTCATTCAAAGTGATTAATAAAGTCTATATATCAAGGATGTAAATGTAGAATATATACCTTTGATGCATAAGGCTACATAACTACCCTGTTTCCCCGAAAATAAGACTTAGTCCGAAAATAAGATCTAGTATGATTTTTTGGGCTTTTTGGAGTATGCTAAACATAAAAGCCCTGCTCCAAAAATAAGCCTTGCTATGATTGTTGGGGCTTTTTGATGTATGCTTAACATATAAGCCCTGATCCAAAAATAAGCCCTGGTATGATTGTTGGGCCTTTTTGGTGTATACTTAACATGTAAACCCTATTCCAAAAATAAGCCCTAGTATGATTTCTTGGGGTTTTTGGAGTATGCTTAATATATAAGCCCAACTCCAAAAATAAGCCCTAGTATGATTTTTGGGGCTTTTAAGTGTATGCTTAACATATGCTTAACATATAAGCCTTGCTCCAAAAATAAGCCCTAGTATGATTTTTTATTTTTTTTTTGGAGTATGCTTAACATATAAGCCCTACCCTGAGAATAAGCCCTAGTTGCGGCCCCATAATGAAGTGTCCAAACAGCTAAAAAAGTTAAAGAATACAGCAAGACACATCATCAAAGAAAGCAGACTATATAAGACATCCACTGAAAAAAAGCCCTAGAGCATCTTTCGGAGTAAAAAACAATATAAGACGCTGTCTTATTTTTGGGGAAACAGGGGTATTAGAAACTATGATATAGAGTGTAACTAATAAAATAATTTAGTGTGTTTTCCATGGTTTTTCTTACCAAACTATATATATTTCATAATCGGGTCAAATAAGGGCACAAGAGTCTGATGCTGTGTGTTTTATTACTTTTTTATTTTTCAATAAAAGGGACAAAATGGGTATATGAACAGGATAATGCAGACAACTGCCAAAAAAACACAGACAGTGGTTTCTCCAATAGAAATTAACAGACCAGAAACAAATACAATAAAAGCCAGGTTTGCATGACCTTTGGTCATTGAAATAAAATTAAAAAAATAAGAAAAATATTTTGAAAAAAGATCAAAATATGTGCCTCCGTTTTAAACATAAGCACATAACCAATAATAAATAGTGACTCCCATAGCAAAAGATAAAATTTCAAGTTACGACAAACAGCTTTCATTACAGGAATAGAAAAGGCCAATAACAAAATATTCTACATTGCCATTTACAAAAAAAGAAAATGAAAAAAAGAAAATATTGACTCGAGTGATCTTCCACTTTATATATGCTTTTTTTTTATTTTTCCAATCTAAATATAAAGCACCATTAAGTTTTTTGGCAATGAAAAGAAATAAAATGCGTTTTCTTTTACTGCATATGAAGTTTTGATGCTGGAATGTAGGTGGAAAAAGGGACAGAAAGCACGCTACAGAACAAACCAATGCCATCAGCTTGCAGTACTGTGTACAGTATGGCAGCAAGGGAGAAAAAAAACAAATAATAGATATGTACAGCCCTCTGTAAGACGGCTCTTTTGCATGACATTCTAAGCGGTATTCCCAAGTAGCCATCATATGGCTTCTGTACTGTACAATGTCACACTCGCTTTTTTTTTTATATTTTTTTTGTTTTAAAACATACAAATAATTTGCACTATATTATCCTGCCGAAATAAAAAAAACTCTATATATATATATTATATATATATATATATATATATATATATATACATACATACATACATACATACATACAGATATATATACATATATATATATACACATACACACAGGGTGGTCCAAAAGTAGGTGGACAGTATGTGTAATAGGGTTATCAAACATGGTGTAAAGTGAAACTGACTCAGATGCCCTTAGCAACCAATCAGATTCCACTTTTCATTCTTCACAGACTCTTTGGAAAATGAAACGTGGAATCTGATTGGTTGCTAAGGGCAACTGAGTCAGTTTCACTTTGCACCATGTTTGATAGCCCTATTACACATACTGTCCACCTACTTTTGGACCACCCTGTGTATATATCTAGATATATATATATACACTGTGTATATATATATATATATATATATATATATATATACACACACACACATGTAGATATATATACATATATATACATGCAGATATATACGTATACATATATACTGCTCAAAAAAATAAAGGGAATGCTAAAATACCATTTTGTTGTTTAAGTGTTCGTTCCATTTATTTTTTTTAGCAGTGTACATATACAGTATACATGTATACATATATATATGTATATATATATATATATATATATATATATATATATATACTGTGGCAGCCTGTGTTTTATTCCACTACCATAAAAAAGGTACATTGATACCTTTTTCGAAAAAAAAAGAATAAGTAACTGTTAAAAATACAAGCTTCAATATAAATACTATAGCTCCTACGCTAGATGAACATTTAATTGAAATATCATTCTAAAAGTACAGGGGAAAAAAAGACAATAGATGTGTTTTAGCATAGGAATTAAACATGAAGTGTGCATTTCCCTAGATTTAAGTACTATATAATATGGAACCTTTTTCTCAATGCACATTTTATAAAAAACAACCTGAAAAAAACAGGATATATCCAAGGCATAGAAATTCCTCTACCATTTTATTTGCAACGAGTATTAAGTCTTTAACAAGACAATGAAGCGCTAAAATACAACTCCCCTAAACAAAATGTATGCTTTCGTAATAAAAAAAAATAAAAAAAAACGAGGAAAAAAAACAAACAAAAAAACACAAAAACATTTATATTTAAAACGTTCTTTTTTGTACACCAAAAATACCCCTGTACTGTAAAGGCCAAAGCGATATTTTTTTTTGTAAAGTACATGTGGTCTGTATCCTTTCACAGCATTGTCTACATTGTTTCAGCATATCTGTAAGTCAAGTACATAACTGGCAGAGTATATATATACATGCATACTTGTATGTATATATATATATTCATTTATATTTTTTTGTAGGTGTATATGTCTGTATGTGCATGTTGTCGCACATACATACATCTTTTTCATATACTTATAGATATACATATATATATATAATTTTTTTTGCAACATTTCCCTTATATGTAAGCCTGTAAACAGGGAAAATCGTACAGTGCATTTAAATGTATCTGAGCATTCTTTATACTCAACCACAGTACCCTTGATTAAAGGAAAAGGTACACACATTTCTGGAAGAGTCAAGTGCTATTGGAATACCAACCGGGGCAGAAAGTAGCTTAATATTGAAATAATGAATCGGTATATTTGTATTAACAATAGACAGTGCAAAGAAAGAAGAAAAAGAATATCAAAGATAGAAATATATTTCGGGGTAAAATTTTTACATTTATGCATGTCTTTCTCTTTTTCTTTTTTTAAGGGGGTATTTTTTTAGGCAAGCCTCACAAGTTCATAGTTAATCATCATTATATGTAGCTTATATGCCTGCTTTTTTCCTGGTACCACATTGACCATGTCACTGTTGTGCCTCGATAATTTTTTAATATTACCTAACATTACATACAGTACAGAATTCGATAACATTGTTACCGATTGTCAGTCAGACAACCATATATGTCCTTCTGAATTTTTTTAGTCTTATTTTTTATCTTATTTTTTTGCAATCTGCATACAAACATTTCTATAAGATAATACAATTAAACTTGTTGTCATACATTTTTGTTCAGCTTTAATGTAAAAGGTTTTTTTTTACCAGGTAAATCATCAATGGCCTATTCTTAGGATATGACATCAAGGGGTAAGCACTGGGGGGCTCCATTTAAGACTAGAGATGAGCAAACCTGAGGTTCGGTGTTCGGGTTCGGAAAAGGACTTCCAGAAAAAACAAAGTTCAGGTTCGAACAAAAAAAACAAAAAAATTGAAAACTCCACCCACCCTTCTCCGGAAGTGTTCTGCTTATGGCTGGCAGCATGCCATGAACTGCCCAATTCAAGACTTCCATTGAGGTTGGGATAAAGTTGGGGTCATAAACCGAACTTTTTTAAGGTTCGAATGTACCTGCCAAACCGAACTTCCAAAGGTTCACCCATCTCTATTTAAGACCTCCACAATGACACATTGGTGACATATCCTGAAAGAACGGATTATCAGAAGCTGAATGTCGGTGCCAGGTACTGCAGCTCAACCACAATCAATCAATCAAGGCTGAACTGCAGTACCAGGCACAGACACAATATAGATGAGCCATTGTGTCTAGTTAAACATTTAAGGGTATGCAACCCTCACAGAGCGCTGCTGCCCCTCAATACTGCTGAACATAAGAGTCCCGCACGTCAGACTTCCATAAATTACTCATTGATGACTTATCCTAAGGATAGGCCATCAATGTCTTCTCCTGGAAAACCGCTATACCTTAAGGTTTACTAAATTGGAAATAAGAATCATATTCCTTCCACTTGAAAGTAACTAGTTTACAACTCATTAAATAAATATGGAAAAATGATGATTAACTAGGACATGATGGGTCATATTTTAGGTAGCCTCAGTTATAAGAAATACAATATATTATAATTATACACTAGATCAATGGAGACCTACATATATCCAAGTTGAATTAAGCTACATGTTCATTTCAACATAGGAAGAACCATTGACATGGTTTCAAATAGACTGAAGGCACTCAGATATGCTTGATTTAAACCAAATGAAAGTACAAATTATTTTGAAGGCCTTTTTCTATGTGTTTTGTTGGTTCACTTCTTTTTTTGTTATAATATTTGCTTTGTAAAACACTAAAAAGTAACCCCAAGCATGAGGAGATGAGGTTCCACCAGCATTTGCAGCACTAGGAGACCTGTCCCTGGAAGTCTGGTGAAGAGATGTTCCCTCTCTGCACATCAATACACAAAAACTGTACATGATATGTATTGCAGAATGTATGCAGCATGGTCACTTGTCAGCACAGAACTGGAAACAGTAATGTTTGCTTTTGCAACTAATTCAGGGACAAATGAAAATAGCTATAACATACCATACATGCTGTCTATTATATAAAAAAAATAAATTTAGAAAAACAACATACACAACATGTAAATTATTGCACAAGAGAAAGGCTCAAAGTTTGCGTAAAATGCAATAGTATTGCCCCAATAAAGAACATGCATTCAAACGGTGAGAACAAAATATAAGGGAAAAAAAAATTATAAAAAAAAATAAAAAATAAAAATCAGGAGTGCTAGTGATAAGCACGGTCTTGTATCCTTAGCTTTTATTATTTTTTATCACAAGGGACTAGAAAAAAAATCTACATGGGGTTTATCGATATACCTCTATTCAGTTTTTATATCATTATTCAAGACTCGATCACTGTGCCATTTTTTCATGTGTTTCTCCAGGGTACTGTACACGCTAAAAGGCATCTGACAAATTTCACATTTGTAAACGTCCTTTCCCACCTGACCATGTGTTTTCATGTGCCGGGTAAGTTTGCTACTCTGCGCGCAGGCGTAGTTGCAAAGCTCACACTTATATGGCCTTTCACCAGTGTGGCTCCTCCTGTGAACAGTAAGGTTACTACAGTTCTTGAAGATTTTTCCACAGTACTCACAAGTGTCGCTGCGCTTGCCCTCTTTTGAACTGGGCCTTCCAGGCCCTGGGCCACTAATATGGGGAGTGCTTCCTCCACTTCCTGTGCCACTACGGCCTGAAATTCCTCCATCCATCTCCCCTGGAGGTGTAGAGAAACGTAAACTACCATTTTCAGATGAGTGCTCTGATGAGGAGGCAAATGGCGATTGTCTAGAGTCTCCAAAAGTGAGGAATGGATCTTTTAGCTGCCTAGATGCGGCATAGCCAGCAAGCCACTGGGAGTAAACATTTTCTGTGTTAGGCATAGCTGCAGCTGGGAGGTCAAATTCCTTCTCAAGTTTTATGCGTTTAGAAAAAGGACTCATGGAACTTGGGCTACCAAGAAGCAATTTTTTTGACAAGCCTCCTGAAGCAGATTCACCAGGCGAACAACCCCTCCCATTAACAGTACCACCATCTATGCGGTCTGATTCTCCTGCCACTGAGTCTTCATCACAAGTGTCTCTTTGAGCTTCTGGTTCAGATAAATGCCCTCTTTTATGTTTGTCAATCAATGCATGATGAAAGGCATCACTAAAGTGATGCATTGCACCAAGACCCACGCCTTGCATCACATCAGGCATAGATCGGCTTTCCTCACCAGATCTGGAGTTGTTTTCATGGTGACGAGCAGCTTCAAGATTTAGGGCAAAACTATAATCCGGCCTACTGTCCGTTTCTGTCAAATCCTCCTCCTCCTCCTCTTCTTCCTCCTCTTCTTCCTCCTCCTCTTCTTCCTCTTCATCCTCATCACCATTTTCTGGGATCATGTTTGGATCATTTTCACTTTTAAACTTGGCCACTACAGATTTGAGGGCGTTGCTTGCGCTGCCAACTAAATCACTGGTTCCTGGCTCTGGAGAACTGGCCGTGGAAAGACCATCATCTGATTTAACTGTCATTGGGGAGGATTTATGCATGTGTGTTTTCATGTGGCGTTTTAGTTTGCTGGCCTGCGTGCATGCATGGTCGCACAGGTTGCATTTATAAGGTTTTTCTCCAGTGTGGCTTCTACGATGTACTACTAGATTGCTTTGAAATTTAAAAGTTTTTCCACAAAACTCACAAGATTTTGATTTAATGGGAGGTTGGGAAGGAGGAGGTACAGACTGAAGAGGAGGGAGGGGTGGAGTTGCCAAAAATGGTGGTTTGCTGCTGGACTGGAATGGCTGCAGTAACCTTTGCATAGGGCTCGGCCTGTTGGGCGACAAAGGGGGACTGGAACTGGAAGTGTTACCAGCTAGCTCTCTAAGTCTCCGTGAAAAATCCATTGCTGGTGGCTCCATAGCCAGGGGATTAAGTCGTAGTACCCTGTCAAAGGCACTCGGGTGATGTGTTGCGAGAGCCATTTCTTCTGCACCCAGACGTTCTATACGATGTGGATCCAAATGATGTCTTGGTGGGGGGCTAAATAATGGGGGAGTTGGTGGGAATCGACCCTCAGATAGACCAGAAGCCTCTCTTGATACTGATCCAGGGATTCTCAATAGGTTAAAGGGATTACTGTCAGCAATATGAATTCCATGGAGTGGTGGCTGTGAAGGACATTCTGCACCCAGTCCTGATGGAATGCCTACCCGGGGTGTAAGAGGACTGCCATGTTCACTTTCCAGATAGATTCTGAAGCCGTGAGTGTTCTGTGCATGTTGCAGCAGAAACCATGCACTGGAGAATGGCTGTTTACATGTTGTACATGTATAGCTGCTGGGCTCATCCTTGCCTGAAAAAAACCCAGAAAAGAAGTAGTATCAATGATTGATCAATGAAACATTCAAAATGCATTAAAAAAAATCAATACACTGATTAAATCCCCCGAATATTTCCAGTTTTCCTGAGATAAATTTTGGGAAACTTGCCAATAGTTCTTTATGTGCACCCTGTTAAAGCTACATTTAGGCATTCAATTTCAAATAGATGTGACATTGGGAAGTGCCACTTTTGACTAATGAAAGAATTTGGTTTCCTGCCAGGAAGTTTAGTTTTTAACCCCTGCCCAACATAGCAGGGAACAATACGTCTTATGTCAGTGCCACGTGTATGGCGTGTTCTCCTAAAAGGATGTAAAAATGAAAATATCATCATTATTTTAAGTTAATAATAAATAAATTGAATCTCTCCTTTTATCCTCATGAAAAAATAAAGAATTTAAAAAAATGAAAAAACAAAGAGAACTGATAGTGTCACAAATATAAAATAATTGTATCCAATAAACAGGGTAATAAGGAAAAAAAAACCTAAATGACAGAATTGGGGGAGGTTTGGTCACCACAACACTGGCAAAAATTGTAATAAGAAGCGATCAAAACATTGTATGTACACCAAAATGGTATCACTACAAACATGAGCTCGCCATGGAAAAATACAAGCCTTCACAGTGCTACTTCAACTAAAAAATTAAATGTGGCATCATCCTATTCATAAACCTGCAAAATTATCATTCCAGTTATTTTTACATCACAAGGTCAAGTTCACACGTTCAGTATTTGGCCAGTATTTTACACCAGTTTTTGAAAGGAGTGGGGACAATCAGAGGAAAAGTATAATAGAAACACGGGCCCCACTTATGTATTTATCACCCACTCCTGATTTTGGTTTACAAATACGGAGGTAAAAAGCTGACCAAATACTGAACGTGTGAACATGATCGAATAAGTGCTGTAATAAAAAAAAATTAAAAAATTGCATACTTTGTGCATTATTTATGCAATTTCACAGCACTTGGAATTCATTTCCAATTTTCCAGCACGTAAAATGATAAAATGAATGGAGACATTTATAGCTACAACTGCTAAAAGAAAATATGAAAGCGCAAAAAAAAACCAAAACACCTGGTCAGGAAGGGGTAAAAAGGATTGCCTCTATATGTAGATAAACAACACAAAATTAACCTATAAGTTCTTTTTGTAAAAATGTAGTTTGAAAATAAAGCCCAGAAAAAAGCAGTGGCTTAATTGTAATCACTGTTGCCTCTTAGCATTGGGTGATTGGATCTGAACAACAACATTAAGCTGGAGTCACACTTGGGTGTGACTCGTGCGAATATCGTGCGATTACTACCCGGACCGGCTGGCTTCTCTTCTGCCAGGAGCTGTATGTATTTCTATGATGACCCGCTCCTGTCAAGAGATCTGCGGCCGGTCCGGGTAGTGCAATCCGATACTCGCACGAGACACACGCAAGTGTGACCCCGGCCTAAGTTTGCATGTTCTCCAAGTGTTTGCATTGGTTTCCAGGTATTCTGGGTTTCTTCAGCATTTTAAAAACATACTAAGGCTGTGTGCACATGTTGCATTTTTACCACATTTTTGAGTGCAGATTTGACACAAAACCTGAAGGGAATCCCGATGTCAGCAAAATCAATGAGAATCCTGAAGTCTCATGCACATGTTGAGAATTTTCTATTTGCAGATTTGGCGCAGAAATAAATTTGCAGAATGTAAATTCCTGCAGTATTTAGCTGCACATTTCACCCTTTCTCATGAATGGGGAAAATCTGCACCAAAAACGTGGCAAAGATACAGGTTTTTGCTGCTGCTTTTTTTGGCACCTAGAGATGCCTTATTAGGTTAATTAATAAAGTAGAATAACCTTGACACACTCATAAAAATGGAAAAAATGGTACAGTAAGTATCGGTAGGTGATTTTATTGCAAGGCAAAAGTCTTAAAAATAACCGATGTTTCGGCTTGAAGAGCCTTTATCAAGGTTGTGTACCTAAGAGAAAGATGTTAGAGCATAACCCGTATGCTATAGGAACAAATAGTTGTTATGGTGTTTGCCTTGAGAGTAATCCCAAACCGGGAAAACAGGATGGCGTGAATGGAGGTTACAAAAGCTGCCAATGGCGTAGCTAATAGTGCTGCATGTAAGACGTCAGTGTGTGCTTAATGTGCCATGGGTCCAAAAGAAATCCTGAAATAGAATCACTAGGTTTTCATGAACTGCAGATTAAGTATCAGAACTGCACAATAAGATGATGGGATCAGCCTGCGTTTGTGCTTTTGGATAGCCGTTGGAGAGACATAAGAGTGAGGCCTCCTAGTGAGAGGGTATTCAAGCCTTGGAGACCAAGAGATAGCAGGAAATGGAGTTATTCTACTTTATTGGACCTAATTTTTACTTCTGAGCACCTCCCCATCATAGTTAGTGAAGCCAGGTTGACTCATCCCTAGTTTAATTGGCTTCCTATGAAATTTGCCATAGTGTCTGAGATAGGCCAGAGTCACATTTGCGAGAGACTTGCGCGAGTCTCGTATCACATCACTCGCCACGGCTGCCAACTCTCCGGACAGGAGCACCTTAGCTGCATAGATATACATCCAGCCGACCCGCTCCTGTCAGAAGAGTGTGCGGCCATGCCGGGTGATGCGATGAGAGAGAAACTAGATTGTCAGCCCCATTTGGGACAAGGTGATATGTGAATGTCAACAATCTCTGTTCAATTATGAGAAGTTATGGGGAAAATTTAAACAAATTGGTTCCAGATTCATAATTTCAGAAGGTCTCATATCGTGAATACTATTTTTTAAGAGTTTCAAAAGAATGCAGTTTTCTGAACGGAGCAGAAGTCAGAAATGTAAACTCAAATCTCTTCTATGGCCAATTGTAATGGTGTTTGTATTTATCGAGGAAACACAAAATTAAGAAATTTATACAATTCCAAGCACTTGTTGTTAATGAGAATTCAAGAATAAATCTGGGAACTGGAAACATAAAAACAATCAAAGAGAACACAAATACAGTAACAGAAGCAAGAAGGACTCACAATACAGTAGTACTATACTTGGCCTGACCTGTAATTTACTTTGCAATGCATTTTAATCTCATTAAATGTATCCTGCTCTTGGATAAATCTCTTTACAAGATTAGATCATAGAGAATGAAATTAGGTTTTAAACATTTGCTTAATATGAAATGTGAAAAGTAGCTAGATTTTATAATAAAATACTGTTGACATTACAGCGGCATTGGTCAGTCGCCTTTTGGCATTATTTATTGTAATATATAAATTTCATTTCAGCAAGATTGTCAGACGGTCCACACTCCTGATATAATCATTTTTATAAATTGTTTTTTATACCACATTTTTATATGATATAAACTCCTATTAGATGACAGCCCCATGGTTAGCGAACCCCTGCACACTTGTGTATTTAATGGAATTAACATAAACTCATAGTAGATGCCACCTACAGTTGTACAGTTGTAATGATAAGCCATCAATGTAAGAGTAGTAGACAACCTCTTTAATAAACCTTTCGAAAAGAAAAAAAAAATGTGCAGCTTTCAATCTACCAAAGTTGTTTAAAGGCCTACATAAACAACGATCGGACTGGCCAAACGTCTAATGTCTATGGAGGCCTCTGACTATTTCAAACCATGATGTCAGAGGAGCAGAGGATCCGGTCTTTTACATTTTAAAGCCTGATCCTTTGTTCTAGCAGAGATAAGCTGCTGTCAGAGGAGTCTGGCAGAAGCTCTCATAGAAAACAAAGGACCACACGGCCAAGCCAAAGTAGGCCAAATGATAGTTCAGTTGACCGCATTATCATGTGTATTGGGACCTAAAGAAATTAAGGTTTAGCAATGACCAGTTTTTTTTTCTAGACAGTTTGGATAAATGAGACCCATTGTACTTTTCTGAATAATATGTTGGCTCTCTATAAGCAAAAGTATATACAGCCCCCCATGCAGTTGTGGCATATGACAAATTACAATTTAAAAAAGAAAATCAAGGGACTTAGCAGATCAAACAAGGGCCTACAAATTTACTATAATGTTTGCCAGAAATTGGAGGACACTACAATGCAAATTTGACTTTCTGGTGTATACTTAGCCATAGTTGACCCAAATTTATTAGGAGGCATATTTTACTCCAGACAACGTCATATTAAAACTGCCAATGTTAATAAATTTTCCCTATAAATTTATAGAAATTCATTATTTACGCTATAGCATTCCTTTAATTTAACACCTTTCTGCTTTTATCCTTGGAGAGGTGCACATCATAGTTTGCTGTGTACTTTCTATGCCTCGGAAATCATGGACATGGATCCCTTGTACTCCGAGAGTTAATTTACATGTATTATTGTTCATCCAAGTTCTCTTTTAGAAGAGCATGGCAGCCGAAAGCCTCCACTTATTATATAATGAACATTCAGTGCACAGTACTTGATGATTACAGTTTAGTCTTTCTGCTGGGTATATCAGAAGAGAAGTACGGTAATGTATTAATAATAATGTCAATGAGAGGAGTTGTTAACCTGGACTTCCATACAACATTAACAGCCCTGCTTTGAAAATGGTAATTATCAGTAGCCAACTAACAGCAAATAATGCATTACTGTTACTCCTTGCTCTCTGGGTTTCTCTCAGCCGCTGCTTAGATTCTATTATACCAGGCGGCATCTCCGCATTCCCCAACTTCACACCATCAATAAATGTGCTACTTGCCATAATCAACTAAATTACTCCGTTCAGACCATCTTCAGGATTGATCCACGCGGCAAAATGATGTTTCCATTGATTTGCCGGAGTGTAAAATGTTCATTTGCTTTGAAGAAATCAAAAATTATTTTTAATTTCGCGATTCGTGATAAGGGCTCCTTTTTTATCTTACTAAACAACTCAAAAAATATTGGGGTCAGCTAAGATGAAACATGTGTAACAATCTGCGGGAGTTTGGGGGTAGAAGCTGGGTCTGCCTAATTCAACGCAAGCTTTCGGGGCTTTAAAAGAATAACATTTACATCAAAGGTTTTAACAGTTAAATGCATTTTACTGGCATAGATTTAACTAATGATCATAATAGCCGTGCGCACTCTCAGCAAATGTCACCTATCTGCAGTCGTTTTAATTCAGGAGCATAAAATGACACCAGCACAATCCCAATGAGACAAAATAAACTTGATGCAAAAAGATAAATGGAAGATAAAATTGCCAGATACTTCATATTATCTCAAATGAGTAGAAATCCATTTACGTTCAATTTATATTTCTTCTTATTTGGATTCCTTTAATGCACGGCCTTTCCGAAGCAGCGAGTAATATTACTGTGCACACTGAAGAGCCATTTTTTACGTGGAGTCCTAGGAGGACAATCACCGTGTGACCCCAAGTGATGGCAAAAGCAGGTCAATGGACACATTAAAGTGTAAGTTAGTAAATAAAGTGACTTGTTCAGTCAAGCATGCGTTAATGATATACCAGGCGAGCATATCGCTCAAAACTTTATTGATCAATGTGAACTTTTCATCCTGAGCAGACATCCTCTAAATAAATAGCATAGATAACAGCAGCGGCTGCATTGAGGGTGATACGCCAACTGCCAGACAAGCCTCACTCTAGGAACAATGAACCTCTATGTAATGTGTATATACATACCTTATATATATTTATCTATATTTCTCTCCATCTTTCTATCTATTCATCCATCCACCTTACATCTATCTATCTCTCTATTTATTTATCTATCTGTCTATCAATCCATCCATCTATTCTACCTATCTATCCATCTACCTTACATCTATCTATCCCTCTATTTATCTATATATCTATCTGTCTATCTATCCATCTATCTATTCTACCTATCCATCCATACTTCTATCTTACATCTATCAATCTAGCTATCTATCTACCCCTCTATTTATCTGTCAGTCTGTCCGTCCATGCATTCATCCATTTCACCATCTATCCATCTCCCTTACTATATCTGTATCTTTCTATAAGGGAGGAGTTTCACTTGCATATGACACTCGCAAGTCTCAGAACGCATCACCCGGCACGGCCTGATGCTCTCCAGACACGAGCACCTCAGCTGCATCGAATTACATGCAGCCAACCTGCTCCTGTCAGAAGAGTGTGCAGCCATGCCGGGTGATACAGTGCGAGACTGGCACAAGTCATACACAAGTGGAACTCCGGCTTAACCCTCATTATATTGAGATGATGCAGGGTTATACTGCATCTTTCTTTCTATCTCTCTGTTTATCCATCTAGCTATCCACCAAGATGAAAAAAGCAGCACTCGACAATAGACAAAAAAAATGTGGACTGTTTTAGCCCATGTGGCAATGTTTCTGTTGAAATACAAGCTTGAAATATGTCCTATATCGACCGAACCATTGCCACATGGGCTAATAAACTCCACTCTTTTTTCGCTATATTAGAGAGCTGCCTTCTTTTTTTTATCTAAATATCTGCCAATGGATGAAGTCTATATGGAGGGCATTACACCCACTATAATATTTTACAGTTTTGTTCTCTATATATCTATCCACCTACCTATGCACATATACATATGTTTTGAGGCCTTAGGGCTAGGACACACGGCGAGTAAAACGGGCAGAATGGAATGCGATAAAAAAAATTGCATTTTACTCGGACTCAAGTTACTCTATGGGGCCATTCCCATCTGCGATTTTTTTTCTCAGCCCTAGTTGGACAAAGAAAATAATCGCCGCACACTGCGGGTGGAATCTGGTTTGTATTCCCTCGTATCCATATAAGTCTGTGGGTGCAAATGAAACATTACACTGCACTCGGATCGCTTCAGCTGATAATGGAGGAGATGTGGAGTTTTGTCCCTCCATCTCCTCCACAGCTGTGATCCGATTGCAGGATTGGATCACAATATAATGACACTTGGCTCACGCTCGCAGCAGAGCAGGATCCGAGGGTCATTAGCATATTGCATTGGATGCGATACGCTCGTGTCCCCAGCCTTAAGGCAACTCACATCAAGTCCATGCAGATCCCTACAATCAGGGGCCTCTGCACTCCACTTTATTAAAAATATACTGACCCCTAAAACAAATATCTCGGTTAGATTTTGTTCATAGCAACATGTTTTTTAATTGCATTGTATAATTAGCACTGGAGCAACAAAATTCATGGTAGTGCCCAAATCGTCCCATGATGGACACACATTAGACCCCCATTGACTTTAATTTTGTCCGTTGGACTTCCGTTATTGCGTTAAACATGTTATTTTGTTTAGTATTCTTTTGGTTAATAACAGAACTCCAGGTGTGAATAGAGGCTAATATTACATTAGCACATTATGGCTGAGAAATGGAGAAAACACAATGTAAGAGGTATATAAAGGATCAATTGATCATATGAGTATCAAATGATGTCGCTGTACAGATCATAATTTGTTGAGGTGGCCATTTAGGGTAAACTGGTTTCTTTAATTATACTGACCAATGGCTATAGTTGTGGAAATGAAGTCTCAGACTACCTGTAAATAAGAGGTGAGAGCAGAAAATGGTAAGGAGCCTTGAAGTGCGGAAGCAATGTATTGCTCTTCCTACTATTTTGAATTCCCTTCTGTAAAAATAAATTCATGCTGTAATGTCCTCTAGAAGATCATTTATTTATTGAGATTCCTTACACGGTTCTACAATTGGTTTTGCCTGTAAAAGGAAATGAGTGGCTTACATATAAGAAAGGAGGCTGTCACGCTCCCCGGGTCCCCTGCCTTGCTTCCCGGCTCCCCTGCCTTGCTTCCCGGCTCCCCTGCCTCGCTCCCCGGCTCACCTGCCACGCTCCCCGGCTTCCCTGCCTCGCTCCCCGGCTCCTCTATCAGGCGTCCCCCGCTCCACAGCCTCCAGCCCCCATCACCTGCGCTCCCCAGGCGGCTCGGTCCCCGCTCCCGGCGCCCGTCGGCAGCTCTGCTCCAGGCCGGCTCCCCTGCCTCCTGTTCACCGCTCCCTGCCCTGGCTTTTGGCACCCGGGCCTCACGCATGCGCATTAGGGCGCGCGCGCGGTCATTGACCCTTTCTTAAAGGGCCAGTGTCCTCCAACAGGATATTGAAGGATCAGGTACTGGGTATATAGGGGGATCCTTTCCAAGTGGGCGGGGCCTGTTCTTCGTGTTTTCTAAGCTAGGAGTCAGGTCTCCTTGTGTCTGTGATATACTCACCTATCTCTCTCGTAGAGCCGATCCTGCCTCGCCAACCGGTCCTGACGATACCCGAACCCCGAACGGTGACGGCCTGCCATCCCGTCAGCTCCTGCCATCTCCGATCCCTGTGGTGACCCGTCTTCTCGCTCCATTGGTTCCGGACTCTGCCTGATGACATCTCGGCCTCCGAACCTGAGCTCCGTCACCCGGACTACCATCAGAGACCCCGTGGTCCCAGGGACTTCTTTACTCCACTCCTCTACACGGACTGTCCTACTAGTGCTCCGGCTATCGGGCACCTTGCCCTCAGTGAGGTGTTCAGCCCAGTGGATCCACCTCCTGGGTCTGCCCGTCCACCTGGCCCTAACAGAGGCTCCATAACAGAAAGCTTAAAAGAGCCGTTTTGGATTATCATGCACAGTTTTAGCACTGTGGACCAAAGAGGTTATTGTCTCTTTTCCAGCTCTACACAATTTTGTTGACCCATGGGTCAATTCCTAACCCTTTTGTTTAATAATAATCTAGAATATCTGTGTACAGGCCGCCCATATACTTTAGACTAATGTTGTCCAAACCCAACAATATTGATAGGTTTGGCTAATGGGGCAACGGTTGACTGGATGTAGGGTGAGCTGTTGATTGGGCATTTATGATTTCAGACTGCTGACCATATTCTTTTCCCGGAAATAAGCCACTGGCCATTTTGTTGGCTTTCTCATAGAGACCACAGGAGCACTCGTTGAGTATTGGGAGGAGGTCTAATGTGTATGGCCAGCCTAATTCTGCAGAGGTTCCTGAAACTTAAAAAGAAAGGCATATGACCAAATAGGGCCAAATTTCCCCTTAGGGTTCCATAACAGCCTCAATGGCTATAATGTTCTTACCAATGAGTTCTTCTTTTCGATTCCTCTTGAGATTAGTGGTGCAAGATGACCAGTTAATAAAAATGACAATACTCTGTTGGGGAATGTTTATGCTAATGGATATATTTCTAAAGACCTCATTATACACTAATTGGAATATATTTTTTAAAGAAAAATAATTTTTAACTATTTTAAAAAATCTGATTTTTGTAATTTTTGATCCATTAAATATAAATACAACAAATGCAACAATGAGGTGCGTGATTTCAGACGAGAGAAGTACAATATGTAACTGACTCGATGTCAGCCGTTGGCATGTCTATAGCCACCAGCCGTGGAATCAACCAAGGAGCTGGGGCGTGAGCCAAAAGAGGAGAGACGCAACATGAAACTACTGAACTAGAACAAAAATGTTTCTTTGCCAACAGAAAGCAAAACCAAAGTAAATTCTTCATGTGCCAACTAGCTGTAGAAGTCTTTTCCAAAATTGCCTCATCTGACAACAAAATCCACATTAACAGTTCACTAATATGTAAGCTATTAAGGCACTCATCTGGATGCAACAAATATGATATAAAGTAAATTTATAATAATAATACTTGCTAATAGATGTAGGAAACAATTTTTTTCTGACTTATGCAAACAAGACTATTAAAATGCCCGTACACATTAGATAGTTGTTGAATTAAACGCAAGTTTGGCCGTCACCTATGTCTCCCGAATCCCCATACTCATGCTCGCTGTGTAATTTTATCTAGGGAGATACAGTGGATGATGTGAGGTCCATTAGATAGGACACAAGGTGAGGTTGAACAACAAGATGCCGGCGTTCAGCCGGTGTTCACAGGTACTACGTCATGACAATGACATGAGTCGTTAGTTGAACCCCGCTTGTCATGACAACCCATCGGTACCCATGATCACATCACGAGGCCACCGATGTGATTGGGAATGATGCCCTCCCCACTGGTGCATGTTAAATCCCAATATGAGAGACTGACAGCGGGATTTAACTAGTTAACATGTGGGGGGGGTCCAATCCACTAGGGCCTGTTAGCTGCACATGTTGGCTGATCAGATCTGTCTACATGTGCAGGGAAAGATGCAGGCTCGCTGTACAAGTCCGCATTAAAGGGAAAGATACGACCTTGGACATACCAGTACGTCCCAGGTTGTAAAGGGGTTACAATTACTGCATCATCATATACAGTATCTACCTATAAAGGCACTGAGGCCATGTCATGTACCAAAGCCAACTACAGTTATTGTATTTTAACAAGAATTAAATAAAGATTTGTTAGACACTTATCTTGGCTGTAAAGCATATCATGGCCTCCATATAATATTTTCATCAACCAGATATAAAAAAATGGATTAATTTTCCAAACATCAAAGCATTTTTCCATTATACCAAAGTAATCTTTCTATCTAATCTATGCATGCATACCAAATATATCCCCCGAGGCACAAAACATAAAACAAATACTATATCTTGACTAACAAATGAAAAAAAAAAGCAACATTAAACCATGAATCTTAATAATGATGCATCCCATATCCCGTGCTATAGCAATGAAGTGAATCAGGATAGATAGATAGATAGATAGATAGATAGAGGGATAGATAGATAGATAGATAGATAGATAGAGATAGATATAGATAGATAGATATAGATAGATATAGATAGATAGATAGATATAGATCCATCCATCCATCCATCCATAGCTCCATCCTCACCTCTCAGTCCGAAGTCTACCTCTTCACCACCTATATACCACCGCCAGAGTCCCCCTACTTCAATCCAGACAGCTTTGAGATCTTACAAGAAGAAGCCACCCATTATCAGGTCCTGGGCAAAGTTCTCATCTTTGGAGACCTCAATGCAAGAACAGGGAGAGAAAAAGACTTTCTGACCACAGATGGAAACATCTACATATTTGGGGCAGTCACGACTCAGAACACTCAGAGAGAAACAGCTATGACAGTACAGTCAACAAAAGTGGCAAAAAGCTCCTGAACTTATGTAAAAGTTTAGGTCTTCATATTCTTAATGGACGTACAAAGGGAGACTCACTGGGAAGA
Organism: Anomaloglossus baeobatrachus; assembly: GCF_048569485.1. Taxonomy (NCBI): domain Eukaryota; kingdom Metazoa; phylum Chordata; class Amphibia; order Anura; family Aromobatidae; genus Anomaloglossus; species Anomaloglossus baeobatrachus. The sequence continues at coordinate 103,327,446 of NC_134355.1, read as the reverse complement.
TATACACTAAACTCCCATGTAGGAAGAAGTGTAGTAGACTACGCCATTACAGATATGGACCCGGCAAATATTAGCGCCTTCATAGTCACCCCACAAACGCACCTGTCAGACCACAGCCAACTTCTCCTGTACATAAAATCTACAGAGAAACCATCCACACAAAAGCCACAGCAGAGCAGCCTCTACAAGCGACCTCCATCCTATAACTGGTCCAAGACGTCAGAAATAAAATATAAAGAGGCTCCCAACAGACCGGAATTACAGGAGATGCTCCACAACTTCTACAGCTACAAGTACAAGTCAAACCCAGAAGGAGTGAATCAAGCTGCAAAAGACCTCAACAAAATATTCCACACCATGGCCAAATTGTCCGACCTCAAACAAGTCAACTACAAGAGGCCAAAAGAAAAGCGTATCAATGGTTGGTTTGACAAAGAGTGTAAAGCCGTTCGAAAGACCCTGAGAACAGCCTCAAACAATAAACACAGAGACCCCAACAACCCAGACCTGAGGGAAGCCTATGACACCATACAAAAGCAGTACAAAACCATCCTCAGGAGGAAGAAGCAGAGCTACATCTCTACCAAACTTAGCCAACTCCAAGACGCCCTCCAAAACAACTCCTTCTGGGAAATATGGAGCCACATGGACACAAAGAGCAAGAAAAAGAATGACACCCATATCCAAAATGGCAACATCTGGCTCCAGTACTTCAGAGACCTCTACAAAGACATCCCAAAAGAAGGACTAAGCCAAGAGCAGGAAAACATAACATCAAAACTAAAGGCAATGGAAGAGAAAATCAAAAACTTCCAAAACCCACTGGACACACCAATTACATTACAGGAAGTTGCAGAGAAAATCACTTCCATAAAGTGTAAAAAATCTAGTGGTCTGGATGGAATCCCCCCAGAGATGTTGAAGTACAGCCCACCAGAAATTCAAGCTGCAATGGTTAAACTGTTCAACATTGTGCTGAGTGGTGGTTACTTCCCTCGTACCTGGAACCAAGGACTCATTACACCGATCCACAAGAGTGGGGACAAGTATGACCCTGCCAACTAGAGGCATATGTGTCAGCAGTAACTTGGGAAAACTGTTCAACAGCATCCTAAACAAAAGGATCATCAGTTTCCTTACCGAGCACAATGTCCTGAGCAAAAGCCAAGCAGGGTTCGTGCCAAGCCACCGCACCACGGACCACATCTACACCCTGCACAGTCTCATTCAGAGCCACGCCCACAATACAAAGCATGGGAAGATATACGCCTGCTTTGTAGACTTTAAAAAGGCCTTTGACTCAGTGTGGCACCCGGGCTTGTTCTTAAAAATGCTGGAAAGCGGAATAGGAGGAAAGACCTACGATGTCATCAAAAGCTCCTACACCGAGAACCTCTGCAGTGTGAGTGTCAACGGTAGAAGAACGGCTTATTTCCAGCAGAGCCGAGGAGTCAGACAGGGCTGCAGCCTAAGTCCAACGCTCTTCAATATTTACATCAATGAGCTGGCTACTGCTCTAGAATCTTCAACTGCTCCAGGTCTCACACTCCATGACGCCCAGGTGAAATTCTTGCTCTATGCAGATGACCTACTGCTGGTGTCACCAACCGAGAAAGGTCTCCAAGACAACCTACAAATTTTGGAGAAATTCAGCTCCACATGGGCACTACCGATCAATCTAAAGAAAACCAACATCATGGTGTTCCAGAAGACAAAAAGAAGATTTGACCAGCATCCTTCATTTGTCCTAAACGGCTGCACTCTAACAGGAACAGACAAATACACCTACTTGGGCCTGGAAATTCACCAGTCAGGGAGCTTCAAACAAGCCATAGAGACCCTGAAAAACAAGGCCTGCAAAACCTTTTATGCCAGCCGAAGGAAATTGTATCATCTGAAGCCACCAGTGAGGGTCTGGCTAAAAATCTTCGATTCCATCATTGCCCCAATCCTCCTGTACGGCAGCAAAGTCTGGGGCCCTCACACCCAGATTGGTCAAGGTGGGATTCCAGCCCAACAGAAATATTCCACCTGGAATTCTGTAAGCACCTTCTCCAGGTCCATCGAAGCACCTCCAACAGTGCCTGTCGAGCTGAGCTGGGCAGATTCCCTCTACACCTAGCAGCTCTGAAGAGGTCACTATCATTTCAGGCTCACCTACAGAGTAGCAATCCAAGCTCCCATCACCACAAAGCTCTGATATATATACGTGGGCCAGATGAACCAGGACCCCTGGCACAGCTCTCCCAAACCCAACTGGACAAAATAACCAATCACAGTAGTTTGACAAGAACCAGAATCAGGAAGATGGTAGACAAGGGCCAGGAGAGGTATGTCAGTGACTGGAGGACCGACATCAACACCTCACAGAAACTGACCACGTACCAGAGACTACAGAGAGACTACAGACTGGCCCCATATCTGGAAAAACTCCCGGATCCCAGAGACCGCAGGACCCTGAGCCGATATAGACTCAGTGCCCACAGTCTAGCCATCGAATCCGGTCGACACAAGCAGAGCTACAAGCCCAGGGAGGACAGAGACTGTGCCAACACTGTGACCTGGAGGCCCTGGAGGATGAAACCCACTTCCTGCTACACTGCACCAAGTACTCAGCAGTGAGGGACACTCACTTCAGGAGACTCTCCCATCTCTTCCCGGATTTCAGCTCCATGAAGGAGGAAGAGAAAATATATATCCTGCTGGGGGAAGAAGAGAGCGCAGTGGAGATAGCAGCACGGTATGTGAGCGAATGTCATAGACTTCGAGAAAGAGAACTATGATAAGTCATGGACTTCCATAGCCCCCCAATCCCAGATGTGGCCCCCCCAATCCCCACCCTGGATATGCCCCAACCACCGTTACTACAGTCCCCACCCTGGATATGCCCCATCATAAGCCATGGACTTCCATAGCCCCCATCGTAGAGGTGCCCCCACAGTCCCCACCCTGGATGTGCCCCATCCATCCTTCCTACAGTCCCCACCCACCATCCCCACAGCCCCAGTCCCTAATGTACACTTGCTTTGGCAAAACTAATTTGTATTTGGTCCTGCCAATAAAGCTTATTTGATTTGATTTGATATAGATAGATATAGATAGATAGATAGATAGATATAGATAGATATAGATAGATAGATAGATATAGATAGATAGATATAGATAGATAGATAGAGAGATAGAGGGATAGATAGATATAGATAGCTATAGATATAGAAAGATAGATATAGATAGATATAGATAGATAGATATAGATAGAGGGATAGATAGATAGATAGATAGATATAGATAGCTATAGATATAGATAGATAGATATAGATAGATAGATATAGATAGATAGATAAAGATATAGATAGATATAGATAGATAGATATAGATAGATAGATAGATATAGATAGATAGATAGATATAGATAGAAAGATAGATAGATAGAGGGATAGATAGATAGATATAGATAGCTATAGATATAGATAGATAGATATAGATAGATATAGATAGATAGATATAGATAGATATAGATGGATAGATAGATAGATAGAGGGATAGATAGATAGATATAGATAGCTATAGATATAGATAGATAGATATAGATAGATATAGATAGATAGATATAGATAGATATAGATAGATAGATATAGATAGATGGATAGATAGATAGATAGAGGGATAGATAGATAGATAGATAGAGGGATAGATAGATAGATAGAGAGATAGAGGGATAGATAGATAGATAGATAGATAGATAGATAGAGGGATAGATAGATAGATAGATAGATAGATATTTAAAAAACAAACAAAAAAAAAACATTTATTTCAATGCTTACATGGCTTTTTATGCTTATTTGCTATCTGGGAAGTTACTGGCAGTCACATTAGAAGAGATGTATTACTACGCCGCCATAAGTTCCATAGTTATATTTCCATGAGCAAACATCACAGTGAGGTAGTTAGGCTGAGTTCATATGTCCTGTAATCATCCGTTATAATGGATCCTGAAGAGATCCTTTAGAAAAAAAGTTCTGTAAACATTAATTTTTTCTCCGTCGTTTTTTAACTTTGGAGTCTATGGAGGGTGGATCCGTTAACAGATTGCCATTTAGCCATCCATTATTTTTGCATTTGTAATGGATCTGGTTATTTTCTACAAGATCCACTTCAAATGGAAAATGAATAGCAATCCGTTAACTGATCCATTATCCATAGACTCCCATGTTAAAAAAAAATGGATCCGGCAGACCTCATTTTCCCAACGTATCTCTGCTGGATCCATTTTAACGGATGATTACAAGACGTGAACTCAGCCTTAATGAAGAAAAAATAGATTGCTGTTTTGCATGGCTTTACACTTTTCCAGTCTCCACGTAAGACTGGAATCACACTTCCGTGTGACTCACACAAATCTCGCATTGCATTGCCCGACCCGGCCGCCAGCTCTCCTGACAGGAGCGTTCAGCTGCATAGAAATACATGCAGCTGATCCACTCCTGTCAGAAGATCTGGTGGCCAGTCCAGGCAGCACAACTCATATGAGTCACAAGCAAGTGTGACTCCAGTCTTATGATGACCGCCACCCAATTTACCAAAAGTCCCATGTGCTCTTCATCATGTGTGAGTAGAGCAGCGCCAGGCAAACTCTGTTTTGTTGTAATACATGTAAATCTTGCTTCCGCTAGGATGAGAACTATCATTTGTTAGTGGCGGTAGAGAGGAGAACGCAAGACAATGTAGACTAAAGTCTACTAAACCCTTCTATGTCGGTGGGATCGGATGATAGCTAAATATGTATGGTGATGGCATGTAGGAATCAGCTCTCTCGAGGAGAACATTGTACTGCACGGCTGAGCTGAGGGTTCCTGCATTTGGGCGTGCTGGGATAAATAGAGCATATTCAGTAGGCAGGGGCTATCATTGTGTAGATAATTCCTCTACATCCATTAAGGCTTTAGATTTTTGGCTATTCTAATTTCAGATGTATTGTCTACAATACTGACCAGTCATTGGTGAAAACAAAGGTCCATTTCCAACTCATCAGGGGAGTCTGTCTGGACTGTGGAGCCTGGAGTGATAAACCTCTTGTGCAGAGGCGGCCACCTCTGCACAAGAGGTTTATCACTCTTGGCTCCACAGTCCAGACAGACTCCCCTGATGAGTTGGAAATGACGAAACGCGTAGGGAGAACTGGAGCACGCCTGTAGCGGATCTGCATCTGAGGGGTTTGTGGTAGCTAAGCTCTTAATAGCTCCGCCTCTGTGATCCCACTATCACCAAGTAAAAGAAATACCGGTGAGATTAATCCTTATTACTTGCCTTACTGTTGAAGGTTTAATTTTTAGCCCTTGCAATTATATATTGTTCAATAGGCTATAGTGACTTCTGGTTTAGGTTTTTTTTGCATCACTGCTGATTAATACAGCTCTCCTTTACCGGATTGTCACCACTATGTGTTTGTTGTCTGTTTTCACCCCCTGTTTTTAATAGGATTATTAAAAGTTATATTTTATCTTTACCCTGCTAATCACTAAACCATTAGGAGCTGCGGCCACCACCAGTGAGCTCTTTTGTACAGCATTCCAGGTCCCAGACCCACGATCAGCGACACCCATTGGACCGGACCACCCCGTAGGTATTATAAAGGTGTTTTTGTGTTATACAGAGAAGCCTGGGCTCTTATATACAGTATTTTAGAATACTGTATATAAGGGCTCACTGGTGGTGGCCGCAGCTCATAAGGGAAAAACCTGGTGACAGCTTCCTTTTAACTCTTTGTTTCTCTCTAAAATCAACTGTTCCCTTATTAGACATTTCAAATGTTCTGTACAAAATTCTGATTAATGAGAAAGATCATATATGATATCAAAGCTTCATCTAGAATAACAAAGATTTAGGGCATATAGGTTGAAAATAATACATCATGAAGTGTATGCCGCGATTGTAGCATTGTAAATATTTCTCAACTTCTCACACTTTATATCATTCATTTTACAGTAAAAGGACAACATGGTAACATGGAGCAAACAAGGCCGATGCGTGTAACCTTATACATTGTACCAATTAACATTATAGACACATACGGACTGAACACTCAATCCGGCAGGCGCAGGGAGATCTCATTGTGTCACTCTCGTTATGTGTTCTATCATTTCCTATAATAGAATGTATTATGTCTTACATGTTCAAAATAAACATATTAAAATAGAGCCATATGGTTTTGAAGTAAAAGCACAAATACTAATACAAAATCACCCAATTAGGCTTTTCAGTTACTAATGCAATACAAAAGAACTCCCCAGAGTAGTCTGATGTAATGTGATGTTTAAGGCCACTTTCATCTCTGCTCCCAGGAATAGAAATTGCATTCTGCACTCTTAGTAATCATGACTGCTCTGCTGGATATAAACACTGGATACGTTTCAGTTAAAAATGGGATTTTTTTTTTTCCTACAAGATTTTAAACCTTTCTTTGGGGACCGACATCAAAACATGTTCCTTCACTTATAAATGTTTCACCGTGGACAAGACCTTATGATCAGCATGACTATGGATGCTGCATAGATTTCATTTTTAGAGAGTCAAAAATAAATGTGTGGTGTTCCGTGAGATAATAAACAGATTTTGATTGGCCTTTTCATTAAACGGATGCGTCATTAGGTGAATTAGCCATTCTGAACATTTTACTAATATAATCAGAGTGCCCCAGAAATTTTTACATTTGATGTCCTTTCCCTCAGGGCATCTGCCATATACCAGCTGCCATATACTAGCAGGTTATTATCCCATGGCTGAAGGGAACAACATTATACAGTATTACAGAATTGTATTAGTGAAATTAACTAAAATATATAGTTATGCTGGAATTTCACCAAAAAAATGATTACTCTAAAATGTCCTAACGAACAATTATAGTGTGGAGGTGCGACCTCTGATGAAGGTGCTACCCTCTCCGACCTCCCTATAAGCATGCATGCTTGGATAGGCTAAATATGCATGTTTAATTCAGTGAGACAGCTGTAGTGACAGCCACAGCCCTGATACAGAGATCAATGAGCCAGGGAAAATATAAAAAAAAACCAGTACTGAAGGTCCATTGTCTTTCCATTCGACTTATTGTTGGGCGACCATGGGACAAAAGCCAACTGTTCTCACAATAATAGGTATCCAGCAAAGGATAGCCCAACAATGCTTATTCTTGGTTGTCTACTTCTCTCTTCTTTCTGAATCTCTTATTGGGAGAACACGTCATATGATCTATAGAAAACATAGGGCTAATCAATTGATTTACTTTTTACATATATAAATGTCATTCTGTTTCTTAAAGGCAAAAATTTACAGCAACCGGGCGCTGCAAGGTCATTGCAGCGCCCGGTTACTGCCAATATTTGCCTTTATCTCGATCCTATTGTTCTACTCCCATCTGTGAACAAGCAGATGGAGCAGCAGCAATCTTGAGCCACAGTCTAAAGCCCCCGTCACATTTAACGACTTATCAGCAATCCCGAAAACGATGCGACCTGATGAGGATCGCTGATAAGTCGCTGGGAGGTCGCTGGTGAGATGTCACACAGTCAGACCTTACCAACGATGCAGTAACGATGAGCAACCTGTATAACGATGAGCGACCTGTATAGGAGGTCATTGTTAGGTGTCAAACACAGTGATGTGTCCTGCCCAGCAGGACATCACCTTTGAAGAAAATAGTCTGAACCCTTCGGCAATGACTAGCGATCTCACAGCAGGGGCCAGATCGCTGGTAGGTATCACACATAATGAGATCGCTGGCAAGATCTTTACTGCGTCACAGAAACGGTGATGCAGCAACGATCTCGTTAGCGATCTCGTTGTGTGTGACGGAACCTTAACTAACCAGCCCTGCCATGAATCGGCCGTTACGTAGGAAGGAGCCACGTGTGATTTCACTCACGGGTACGCAGTGAGACATTACCCCAGCCTCTGGTAGGATGGCCCTTGTTCTACAGTGTCCGTCAATCTCTGGGGTCCCACTGACAATGCTGGAGTGGATCACTTTTCTCTCATTACATGATTCAGTCTCAGTGGCAAATCTATCCAGCGATCCCTGAGATCAGTGCTACATGGGGTTGCAGCTTTATGCCTGGCAGCATAACCAACATAGGTAAGTGCATCTCACTATCCATCTCTATAGTCCTACTAGCCACATACGCACAGTAGCGCTTCTGATTTCTTTTTATTCTGTTTCTTAAAAGGAATCTGTCAGTAGGTTTTTGCTACCTCATCTGAGAGCAGCTTGAAGTAGGCAAATGGATTATGAATCTAACAATGTATCACTTGGATTACTGGCTGCAGCCGTTCTGATATATCATGAGGTTTTCGATTTAACAAAGCAGCAGAGGTGATAGAGCTGTCCTGCCCAAACCAGGAGCTCAATAGAGATTGTAAATTGATAGTGAGGTGTCAATCATAGCAGGGGACGTGCCGCAAAACATGGCATGAGCCACCTAGTCACAGCAATGATAATCACCAAGTGACTAAGACATTAGTTTAGGTAAGCAACAGCATGTATAATAAGAGAGGCATAGTTGATTTTTGTTTTTCAACCTCTACAGCATGCTGTCCTCAGATTACATAGCAAAAACCTCCTGACAGATTCCCTTAAATAAGGAAATAAACAATTATACTGAGCTGAAATAAATATAAAAACCCCAACAATATTAATAATGTAAAAAAGACAAAAAGCTGAAAACATAAAGCACTGTGTGCCACGTAAATTTTCTGTTGCACTCCAATCACCTAGAATATTAAATTATAAGTCATCCCACAGTGATCTAAGATAGAGGAAACAGAAAATGCTTTTACTTATTTGGCAAAGATCTAAATTCCAGAGAAATAGCCTAATAATGACAACAACAATGAAAGTGGTCCCAACTATTCATCCATAATGAGCAAATCGCCTAATAATCCAAGTTATTTCAAGGTATGTTACATTATGGTATTATTTCTTATTACAAATTATTATAGTAATTAGTGTAAAAATTTAGATTTTACTTCCACCCAGGAGAAATGTTTTTTTCCAAAAGGATCAAATGACATTTTGTTATAAATATAGGAAAATTAATAATTTATCAAATAAATGTTTACAGAGTTGCACAAGTAAATAGTACATGAGAAGGGGTCTAAGGCGTGAAGCTTCTCCTTGTGCAGAGTGCCAATTCAGTATAAGGAGACTTATAAGTGATGCAATGCTCCTCTGGGAAAACAAAAATACAAAAACCTTTTCAGAAGGGAAGCAGACAGGGATTCTAGTGCAACCTACTGCAAGTAAAAATCCTAAAATATTAATATTGACCATTTAAAGAACCTTACCACATGACTTATGATAAGAAGCCAAACCAGAAACCAAGTTTACAGATATGTTTCAGGGAGTTTGCCACTCATCAATGCAAAGCAGGACAGCTTATTTGGCTGGGTGAGAGGCTTCTGACAGGTGGTTGCAGGTATAAAGTTTATCCTTGCGGAGAGTACAAAGCACCAAGAGTGCCAAGCTAGAGTAAGGAAACTAATAAGCAATTAAGCAATTGAATGAATAAGACACCCTACATATTTAAATTCCCAGAGGAGCATTGCATGCCTTAAAGGGAACCTGTCAGCAGAAATGTTGCCCTAAACCTAAACGTTTCCCCTTCTGCAGCTCCTGGGCTGCATTCTAGCAAGGTTCCTATAGTTATTCTGCCCCCTTTTAGATCAAAATAAATAGTTTATAAAGTGATACTTTTCAGTTTGAAAATCTTGTTAATGGTGCACGGGGACGGGCTGTCTGTTGTCCGTTACTGTCCCTCCTGCCGCTTTACACCGTCCCCCAACACTCATTTACATACCTCAGGACGCCGCCCAGTGCGTCCGATGTTTCGCGCATGCGCCGTGCCACTGTAGCGGGACTGTGCACAGTGGGACCGCTGCATGCACAGAACGGTGGAGGCAGAGGGAAAAGCGCGGGCACGAAATTATGGGCGGGAGCTTGCTGATGAAAATCACAGCACCGCCCATAATCTCGTGCCTGTGCAACATCACCAGCGGTCCCACTGTGCACAGTCCCACTAGAGTGGCACGGCGCATGCGCGAGACCTCGGGCGCACTGGGCGGCGTCCTGAGGTATGTAAATGAGCGTTGGGGGACGGCTTAAAGCAGCAGGAGGGACAGTAACGGACAACAGACAGCCCGTCCCCGTGTACCATTAACAAGATTTTTAAACTGAAAGGTACCACTTTATAAACTATTTATTTTGATCTAAAAGGGGGCAGAATAACTATAGGAACCTTACTAGAATGCAGCCCAGGAGCTGCAGAAGGGGAAAAGTTTAGGTTTAGGGAAAAATTTCTGCTGACAGGTTCCCTTTAAGTCTTCTTGTGCTCACTTTGCATTATCCATAAGTAGAAATTTTACCCTTTGAATCCTCTCACAAAGCCAAGTCAGCTCTAGTGCTTTGCACTGAAGAGAGGCAAAAATCCCAAAACATGGGTCTGCAAATGTAGTCTTCTGGTTTGGATTTTTATCCTAAGTCATGTGGCAAAGGCCCATTAAAGGATCAATATTGCCACTAGAGTTCTTGTTCTCTTCCTCTCTAAAGAGGCTATTTGCCTAGTACATGAGAATACTCAAAGCTTTTTAGTATATTTTATTAGGAAAAACTACTATTGTGCTCATCTTGGAACAGTCTGTAGTTCCGTGTTCCCAGTTTACAAGCTTTCTGTAAATGCTCACAATGCCTTATAGTGACCAAAAATGCCTTGTAGATTAAAAGTGTAAATACTAAACTGAGAAGAGGGATATGCAGCTGCTGGGTATTCCTGATCCAAGCTGTGAGATGGGGGCAGTTGATTGTTCAGAGAACGTAAATCTAAAATCACAGTAAGAAGAATGTGTCCAATTAGTAAAAACAGAGCTAAAATGATGCAAAGGGATGGATCATACAGGGGAAGAAAAATGTTCCTGGCATCACTACCTCTACTCCTCTACTATACAGTTATAGTTGGCCAGTTTATGCTGTTGTTTTTTTGGGTGGAGGTGGGTTTTGCAGGGGGGAGCATTTGGGTTGCAATTAAAGGGAACCTGTCAGGTCCTGTATGCACCCAAAACCACAAGCAGTTCTGAGTGCATAGCTCAAATCCCTACATAACTGTCCCAGCATCTAGTAGCATAGATAAACAGATCTTTAGAAAAAGTATTTCTAAAGATACCATATGATATGCAAATGAGGCCAGTGACTAGTCGCAAGGGTGTTACTTCCCTTGCCTAGTCGGCCCCCTTAGCATGTAAGCACACCCCTGTGGATGTGCTAACATATAAATAAATTCACAGCATCAGAGGATGGACGCACTCACCTCTCTGCTGCCATTGCGCTTGACTCCTGGATTTCCGCTCAGTGAGCATGATCCTGGACTTTCAGTCATGCAAATTATGAAGTCAGGTGTATGCGTCCTGGCTTCAAACTCATAAAGTGCATGTAGCGCCCCACGGGGCAGGCAGTTAACCTACTCATCGCCAGGCCATTTCGGGTCGGGTCAGGCGTTGTCACGGGGTGGCCTTGCCCGGTTCCGTTGCCCCTAGGCGTACAGTAAATGATGGGGGAAGCGGGGTATTTGGGAGAGTTTGTCATGACGCCACCTGTGGTATGCGGCCAGTAGTAGCCACCGCTGCAGGATTCCTCTCCGGAGCAGGTGTTAAGGCAGCCGGGATGGTGTCACTCCCCACAGGCAGAGCGGGCCCCGGGATGAAAAGAGAAGGTGATGGCAGTTGGCTCCTAAGCCAACACAGCCAACACAGTCTCTGCAGGTTCAGGGTGTAGTTTACTCTCAACTTCAGCTGCCAGCCCCGTCACACTGGTCACTGCCATGATGGGCTCAGGTCGATCCCAGATCCGGTAAGGGGTCACCACCGGTGTTTATAGAGAGAAGGAGTGAGAGAGTCCTATTTCTAGGGTGTCCCCCTCAGCAGTTAGGTACCCTGGCTGAGCTCCCCACTCCAAGCCCCGGGTCCAATAAAGTCCAAGTTTTCCAGAGATGTCTTGCCAGAACTATGGTCTCCCTATATGTCAGTGTGCTGCGCCTATTTCTACCCCAAGTGGAACCCGCCCCCCAGGTGGCTGACTTCAGTGGCCAGGGAAGTCCCATGATCGTTATGGCCACCCCCCTGCCTACCCTGAGCCATCCCACCCTATATAAAGGCTCCTAAGCTGTATGTAGTGTGTGAATATGTAACACCGGTGATTAACCCTCAACTGGTGAGGTGGGATTTTTGTCACACAACTAATGATGTGGGGCTTCCTATACCCCAGTGTTTAGAAATCTCTATTTTTTACAGAAAATGCAAAGATCACATTTGTTTTAATCATTTTCTTATTGGCGATTGATTACACATGAGTATACCAAATTTTTGACACCCAGAAGTATCGGAAAATGTAATACATTGATGATTCATACCAGCATTTTGCAATGAATGCCAGCTGAACAAAATTTCCCTGGGATGTTGCAAACCCCACCTTACCAGTTGAGGGTTAACCCCACTTTACCTAAGATGAATACCGCACCTTAATGGAGGCGACCAGAGCCACAAGGGCGCCACATGCACATGACTGAAAGTACGGGATCATGCGCAAAGAGCCGAAATCCAGGAGTCGGATGCAATGGCAGCAGAGAGGTAAGCATGACCATCCTGTTATGTTGCACATTCACTAGCATGTTAGCACGCCCACAGGAGTGTACTAACATGCTAAGGGGGCCGACTAGCCAAGGGAAGTAACGCCATTGTGACTAGTCACTAGCCTCATTAACATTAAAAGATCTTTAGAAATACTTTTTTTAAAGATCTCTTTATCTATGCTACCATAGGCTCAGACGGTTAGGCAGGGATTAGCAATATGCACCTAGAACTGCTCGTGGTCGTGGGTGCATACAGGACCTGACAGATTCCCTTTAAAGACTCTCTTTAAATTGAAAAATGTAAAATGATATTCTATATTATTGTTTTGTTCCATCTGCATTTCACACTGTTTTTCTATACATTGATAGAAAAACATACTTAAAGGCACAACCAAAGGAATGTCAAATACTCAGACTTAATTCTATACATTTAAAATGACAGTCTTCCTTTAAAAGCCCATCACGGACCCGCCTGACTTGGCAATGCCACGTGTGTTCTTAAATGACCAAAGAGATTTCAAGGTTAAATCCCATTCTCTGGATACAGCGCTGGTGCTATTCACTCCATACAGCCTCCTGCACTTCTGATTTAGCCACATTTAACTGGACTCAGTTCATCTGATTATACACTGTCTCGCTTCCTAGAATATGTAATCTTGTCTTCCTGATGACATTTTAAATATCCAACTAGACAAATAATTGCAGCAATAATTGATAGCCCAGGCCAGCCGAGAGATTATTGATTGGCAGAGTATCCACTGGAAAAAATGCTTAGTGCTCCGGCTTTACACTTTGGATATGTATGTCTGACCATTTATATTTATTTACTAGGACCTGCCCCTGTAGAATCAATGCGCCTATTAATTGTCATGTGGAATTAAGTGCAATGGGGATATTTAACTAATGAATAATGGAGACTTATGTACTGTAAGTTAAATGGATAGAACTATTTAGTAGGAAGTTTCATGGCAGTGATACATCAATTACGTTTATATAGGTGTAATAAACCTTAGTGCGTTCCTTCCAGCAGGGGCAGAATGTGTCTTTTTCTGCCAATAAGGATATCTTTTTGTAAAACATATGCTTATTACTATAAAACTATTTTGCCATAATATTTATAGAATATAAGTAATATTGTATCTAAGAGAATAATGCAAGGAGGAAAGCTCTGATTCTTGATGTCCATGATGAATGTGGCCTGCAAGGAGGATGATATATTATTTTCATCTGTGCATCTTTGAAATACATTAGAGACCTACATAAAAGCTAAATTTTGTCATTTAACTCTTTTTGTGCTCTGTGATAACTCAATAAGGTTGAAAAAAAGTATATTTTACAAAGAATTCTATAAAATTATATTATTACTAGCTGTAGCTCCCGGCATTGCCCAGGATAGTAACTGTCTCTCTGTTTCTCTCTAGTCTCTGTCTCTGTCTCTTTCCCCCTCTGTCTCTTTCCCTGGCTGTCTCTTTCCCTGTCTGTCTCTTTCCCTGTCTGTCTCTTTCCCTGTCTGTCTCTGTCTCTTTCTCTATCTCTATCTATTTCCCTGCCTGGATGGGGGATGATCAAAAGAAATCGGGTTAAATGCTGCGCTAAAAACCACAATCCAAAGATATATCGTGAATTCCTTTTCTTTATTTTCACAGGTCAACGCGTTTCAAAGGCATCTCCACCTTCTTCATCAGGACAAAAGTCAGAAAGGAACAGCATAACAGCTGTTCCTTTCTGACTTTTGTCCTGATGAAGAAGGTGGAGATGCCTTTGAAACGCGTTGACCTGTGAAAATAAAGAAAAGGAATTCACGATATATCTTTGGATTGTGGTTTTTAGCGCAGCATTTAACCCGATTTCTTTTGATCATCCCCCATCCTGTTGCAATATCGGGGCTGCAGCTGACCACTTTTGTATTCATTTATTCCATGCTGACAAGGAGTTGTGCCTGTCACAACTGAAGCAGGTGAGTACCTGTCCTATTCCCTGCACCTATATCTATCGGTTAAAACCCTATGTGCGCTTTCTTTCCACAGTTTTTGCTATATTTCCCTGCCTGTCTGTCTATCTTTCCCTGTCTTTCTATCTCTCCCTGTCTGTCTATCTCTCCCTGTCTGTCTATCTCTCCCTGTCTGTCTATCTTTCCCTGTCTGTCTATCTTTCCCTGTCTGTCTGTCTCTTTCCCTGTTTGTCTGTCTCTTTTCCTGTTTGTCTGTCTCTTTTCCTGTTTGTCTGTCTCTTTTCCTGTTTGTCTGTCTCTGTGTCTGTCTGTCTCTGTGTCTGTTTGTCTCTGTGTCTGTCTGTGTCTCTCTGTCTCTCTGTCTCTTTCCCTGTCTGTCTCTTTCCCTGGCTGCATTGTGACACGCCAACGTTCCATTTAAGGGCATGGTTGCACATTCTTCTGAAGTTCTGGCTGCACTGTGGCTCCCAGCCCCATTGACTGTAATGGAGGCAGGTTTTTTGGCGAATAACTGTAAAGCACGGGGTTACAATTTCCCCTCAAAACATAGTCTATGACGTTCCCTGAGTCAAATGGAGTGTCTGTGCAAAATTTTGTGATTGTACATGCAATGGTGCAAATTCCTTTAGCGGACATACAGTACATGCATAAATACAGTACCTTTATATATTAGATAGTATAGTCGGTGTAGTTTTTCAGCTAACGGCAGGAAAGTTGATAACATTTTTAAAAAATATCCTACATTCAGCTGTTTAATTGTCCCTAGCTTCAGCAGTCTAGGCTCATTTTTATACAGTATATTTCCTTGAGCTGTATAAGCAGATGATTGCTGCAGTCAATCATTGGCCTCAGTGGAAATGCTGGCAAGTTTGGTTTGAGACTACTGAGTTCAGTGATCGGCTGCAGAAATCATGCACCAGAGTGGATGAAGGATGTGGGGAATTGCTAAGGTGAGTATTAGTTTTTGGGTTTTTTGTTCATTAAATCAACTTTTAATTTCCCAGACAACTTTTCCAAGTTCATCTTGTTGTCCTACTGTGTAAATAGCTTGCAACGTCAAAGGGAACCTGTCAATCGATTTCCGTTGATCAAACCAAAGGCAGTATGAATTAGAACCTGTTAAAGGGATTCTGTCAGCAGGTTTTTGCTACCTCATCTGAGAATAGCATAATGTAGGCAAAGAGATCCTGAATCCAATGATGTATAACTTAGATTACTGGCTGCATGCGATCTGACACAATCAGAATTTGTCGAATTAGCAATGCAGCAGAGCTGAGAGAGCTGTCCCTGCCCACACTAGGCTCTCTATAGAACTGGCCACTTTAGATGATAGATCTATATGCACTTGGGCACTTTTCATTGATAAAGGATATTTCTATTCTGTCTTGCCCCTTATTAAATAATGGAGTGACTGGTGATCCACAAGCATAGGGTTAGCTTTTGTCTTCATTTGTAGCATTGTACTTTTGTCTATTAAAGTGTTTTGCAGATTTAAAAACTCCTATTTTCTTTAGTTTTTGGTTCTCTATAGAAATTTTAAATTGAAAGTGTTGTGTCAATCAGAGGAGGGGATGTGCTGGACTGACGTGAAAGTGACAGTCCAAGCAATGATAACTCCTGCTGCTTAAACAAGCATAGCAAATAAACAACAGATCAGACCTTGACAAGACAAGCATTCCTGAATTCTACGTTTTAACACTTGCAGCGTGCTGTCTTCAGATTACATAGCAAAACCTGCTGACAGATTAATTTAAAAAATCTAGTACTGCCCTAGCTGACTGACAGGCATCTGCCGATACACACACACGGGAGAGACCTGTCAATCAAGTACAGCAAAGTGGGGAGAAGCCAGCCTGGGACAATACCAGACTAGTCTCTCTCTATGATCCCAGGGTGATCTCTAAAAAACATTTTCTTTTAAATGCCAAAAAAAACGTACCTGTCTGTAATCATGTAGCCAGACTCTTATGCTGCCCGTGGAATTAACAGCATGAATCATTCGCCAAATTCCCTTTAAAGCCTCCTTCACACTTCCGTGTCTCAGGTATGTGTGATGTCCGTTTTCACACACACCGGAGACACGGGCACACGTAGACCCATTAAAATCAATGGGTTTGCGCACACGTGCGTGTTTTGTCCTGGACCTTGTGGAGCATACGTGTGCCCATATGCTCCATACGTAGACATGTCCATTTTTCTTCGGCAGCACGGGTGTCACAGGGACCGCACGGATGTGATCCGTGTGACATCAGTGTGACTTGTACTGGAGAAAACCACGTTTCTGTAAAATAAATTTAATTTCTATGCTCACCTTCTCCAGCCCTGCTGTCTCTGCTGCCGATGTCACTTGCTTCCGACCCCCGCTCATTATGCTCATCTCATATGCACGGCACAGAGGACCGGAAGCAGCAGCAGTGGGGAGTCAGCAGGACCGAAGACCGTATATCAGCACCACGGACAGCAACGCCAGTGACAGGTGAACAGAAAGTTCCTGTTCTCCTTCTGTTTTCACGGATAGCACTCGGAGAACACACGTGTGCCAAAATCACGGCACATGGAGGGCAATACGCACCTTTTACACGTCCATGCAAAACGTGCGTGGTTTTCACGGGCGTGTGAAAGAGGCCTAAAAACGTTTTCTGTCACATTACACCTCACCCTTCCTAAGCGCTGGCGACAAGCATCTTTGTAACAGCCTATCATTATCTGAGATGCTTGTAAGTTAGCGTTGCGTTCCTATTCAGGTAATCTTATGTTGTCACCCAATAGTAGTTACTGTCCAATCCACCCTTATTCAAGGCTCTGGAATCAGTCAGATCTCTTGGTGAGGACACCCATTCTCTATCGGAGGCAGCATTCTTCTCATGTGCATGCCGTGGGCTCTGAGCTTTCACCATGCTGACACAATCCATCGGCTAAACACACGCTCTATTTATGCTGCTTCTCTGCAGAGCGTGGAGCGAGTGAGGAGTGGGAGGGGGTTGGGCGGAGATACAGAGCGAGTACTAACTCTTAGTTTTCAAGTCAGAACAAAGCATGCTGGGAAGTAACGGGAGCACAGAGCGCACGGTGGGAGGAAGAAAAAAGAAATATCAGCAGAAAACATATACGTGGGATTTTACGGGCATAACCCTAAAGCTGGAAACACACTTATGCGTGTAAAATCGGTCCAAGTTGCATGATAAAAAGTCGGCCAATTTTAGTTCACTAGTCATCAGTGTGCTGTCAGTGTGCAATCAGTTTTTACCCTCAGCAGCTGCTACTCATGTAATGTTATGTACAGAAGCATTTACATTGTTCTCTGCTACATGCGTGAAATCTATTGTGAAAAACGCATGTCACTAGGATGGTCCGTATGCACCCATAGACTTGCATTGGAGAGACTCGTGCGAGAAACTCACCA
This sequence comes from Anomaloglossus baeobatrachus, assembly GCF_048569485.1. NCBI lineage: Eukaryota > Metazoa > Chordata > Amphibia > Anura > Aromobatidae > Anomaloglossus > Anomaloglossus baeobatrachus. The sequence goes on along the minus strand of NC_134355.1, from coordinate 103,309,424 downwards.
AAACGCAGCATGCTGCGATTTTTTTCTAAGTCCGATTTGGACTGAGAAAAAAATAGCAGATGGGAGCTGCCTCATTGATTAACATGTGTCCGAGTGCAATGCGAGAATTTCTCGCATTGCACTCGTGCGAGATAATCGCAAGTGAGAAGCCGGCCTAAGACATATGACGTAAAATCAGAATCTGAAGTAGGTAGGGGAGAACCTCTTTAAATTGCTGGTCTATCTATATACGTAATGTTCTATTAATGGATGATTGAGTGTAGCACTGAGTATTCATCCCTACTAATTTGAATGTGCCTTGTTTGTATGGACATCCCTGTGCCCCAAAAAACATTGCAAAAATAGTTCACTGAAGTTACCTTATGGCCCATATATCAACTGATCACAGAGATGAGACACATGGTAAAATCAGCTATGAGACATTGACAAATTTCGCTCTACTACAAATATGCACTTTCAAGATAAAAACTTTCCAGGCCCTCAGTTCTTGCATTACTCTAGGCAATCCCCTACTTTCCTCCTACGAAACACTTTCAAAACCTATAAAAACATCACAGTCATGAGAGCACTTCCTCTTTTTACGACTTTTAACAGTTTCCTTATAGCGCAGGGAAAAGACAGAAACTCATGTGTTGCCCACGTCACACGCGTGGTGCCTCTGAAGAAGAATAGCTACTGATTTTTTTCACTATCGTTACCATTTCAACTGAGCTACATTTTGACAATCTTTGCCAGTAAATTATCATAAGGGCACAATACTGGTCAATATCCTCTACCATGTAACGGAAATGTGTAAAAATGAGACACGTTATATGAGATGACGCCTCATATAGAAACTTCAGAACATACGAAATATCAAAATTATTACCCATGACTTCGAAAAAGAGCGAACACCTGTTCCATGCTTCTAGAGTCAGATTAGTCACATTTATGCAGTTTTTTTATGTATTCAGTCCACTATTCTATAGGGTAATGTGAATATATCTGAAATGACCTCACATGTAGTATTCACATTTACCTTTATATTTGCTGGAAAATTTTTATTTTGGGAACCACTTCTCTCTGCGAAAGGCTTATATAGACAAAGTATATACGCATGCTGTTATATTGACATACATAGTCTAAACGTAGCCACACTGAGACCAATGGTACACCTTCCACATTTTGGCAATAATAATGAATGAGATTCAGCAGTGAACATTTTTGCATATTCCTCTCACTCAAACTCCCACAACCCCTCGACTTCCACACACATACCTTCCACTCACCCGTTTCTTGACCCCAAAATGTACATCTTGACAGCTGAGGTTTGTTATGAAGATGAGGCATTGTGGTATCATGCACAGAAAACCTTCCTTGAGATGTCTTTACCAGGAACGCTCCTGAGATTGTCAACTAATGTGGGACTCCATAATATTTTTACAGGGATGACCTGTACATTCTGATAGAGATGGCAAGTATGATATATAAAGGACTACAGGCTGGGACTGGCCCCCAGGTGAACAAGCGAGTCCGCCTGTGAGCCACTATGCAGATGTAATCCACATACCCCCCAAAATGAGCGGTTGTTGCCCAAATACATTTGATTCATAATGTTCAGATAAAAGCAGTATGTCATCATTCATTCAACAAGCCACCAGTAAATAATGATCTAGAAGCATAGATAACTTATGAATGAGGGTAATGGAATATTTGCATGTGGCCCTCAAAGTCAATGTTAATGGCAGGCTTTGGTCCATCACTGTGGACATCATATGTATTGCAGCTCATCATGAAGGGTGATCCGCACTCAGGTATATTGCTGGGGAGGGAGAAAGTTGTTGGGCATATGTTTGTGTGGGACACCAACAAGCTAGACTTCCTTGACTATCATTTTAAGAAACAGGGCTAGGGTATCAAACTGACATCTTGTCTGGGTGAAGAAATCCCTGGCTATCACTTTATATTCAGAGATTATCAGGTGCTTGCTAAGTGCCATACTATTATACAATGCCTTCTCCATTGACTATATGTGATCAATACTTTAGATTAATCCTAAAACTGCCTGTCAACACCCTCCCCCCCACTCTTAAACAGTTTGTCTGGTTAAAATGAGTTATCACCTATCAGCAGGATGTGATAACTTGTGGACTGACGGCGGTTCAACTGTTGTAACCCACATCCCAAACGGGTAATGGAACAATAATGGACATGCTCAACTGCTGCTCCATTTATTCCTCATGGGGCTGTCAAGCACTACGCTCCGCTTTTTCAGGTGGCGCCACAAAAAATGAATGAAGTGCAAGTCGTGCAGCACTCCATTTTATCACAGGGATAAAAGGTGGAGATAAAATACTCCAATCAGCAAATTGTTGCTGATCCCCGGGGGTGGGACGGCCCCCGAGCAACAAGTTATCTTCATAACTTCTCATATACGTTTATGTTGTCTCTTATCCAAGCACCGTTGCTTTCTAATTTGTAACCTGCAGTCCTGCACATCTGTATCTTCAATGAAACATTTTTAATATGAAAAACGATCATCTTGTCATTTTTCCACTGTTTAGTGGATCATTTACCTTGAGCAATAAAAAAAAAGAAATGAATTCAGTAGGTGGTCCTACGGAGGTGGTATAGCTAATGTAAGTGCGGGGCTAAAATTAGATATTCCAGCTGAATATTTTAGTGTGGAAGCTAGGAATTTAATTTCGTGGAGGGGAGGACCTGCAGATCCGCTCTAACATTCTGAAATAAAGTCATTATGAGCTGATTGAGTCTCATAGCTACTGTTAAAAATCAGAGGCTTGTTAGACGTAATGATTATCTGTGCCTTGACACTTACGGCATATGAGGGGGCTTGTCGAGCAGCTTTACTCTAATTTACAGTTCTGCAGTTAATTAGATAAGCCCTCTGATTTTTTTTTTGTCTCCAAATACAGGTCACTATCGACAGCTCTGATCTTTGATGCTGCCCCTATGACAGTTGTTGGACTGACCTTGCCTATGCTGCCAGGGTCATCTAGACTTTACTATGTCAGGGAATTTAGCCCGGCCTGCCAGCTCCAGCAGGAAGCTTACAAGGATCCAGTGTTCATATACCCTGTTTCCTCACATTAAACAAACGCTGACAAAACCTGCTATTAATAGCCGCAGCATTTTTTTTTTTTGCGGAGAGTCAAACAGGGAGGGAGGTCAAGTAATGTCACAACGTGTCCAGAGTTTCCAGGTTATTATTGGACTGGCATCTGCATGTTAGAGCTTTATGTTAAAGATCACATGCAATGCGGCTATCATGTCTCAAGATTGTTGGGAAAAAATAGTATAGCAAGGAGATAAGGCCTCCAGTGCCACGGCTGTTTACAATGACCACAGTAGGCACCAGGTTTCTAAGAATGACTTAGAAATAATATGTAGAAGATAGTGTCTAACACATATTGTATAATATAAATTGACAATCCCGAATCACAAACCAATTTAATTTTCTCTAAGGAATGAGTGATTCGTTAAAATGATTCTCAATTGAATATCAAACAATGTTTATATATATATATATATATATATATATATATATATATATATATATACATATATACACATATACACACACACATATATACACATTTTTTGATATTCAATTGAGAAAATAATTTTTAACGGATCACTTATTCCTTAGAAAAAATTAAATTGGTTTGTGATTCGGGATTGTCAAAGAATTAGCGGTTCACACATTTTAAAGATTTACACACTTCTATCTGAGAAAGTGATAACAAGATAATTGGAGGGAGGCTTTACTGGCATAAATTCTAATGCCAATGCTTTAAAGCAGCCCTGCACTATTGGATTGAAAATTGACAACGTATTTGTCATATATTGTCGCCCTACCTAGTGACCTCCATTTACCTCCTGCTGCGCAGATCAGGGATACGTTCCTCCTGCTTCCAATATGGCCATGTCGGTAGAATGTGGAGTGCAGTAGTCAGGGTAAACTATGCTTTCCCTCTCTTTCCTGTTGGATAGGAATGGCAGGGAGATGTGGTGTAGACTTACAACTGCACTCTCCGTGACGCTGTAGTTGCCATCTTGAAAACAGAAGGAAAGGAATGCCAATCGGAGCCAAAGAGGCAAACAACGGTATGAGGAAAGGTGACTATATACTCCAAGGCAATCAATATCAGATTGTTTAGAATGCAAAACCTTGCACCTCAATGATCAGCTGTTCTTGGCACCGGCAGCAGGAAGATGTGCTCAGTTGGGGAACTACACAGCTTCGCCTACTCTATAGTGGCTGCAGCTGGATACCAAAGAATAGGTATGGATGTGCAGTACAAGGCTACTATAGTGTTGACGGTGCTGTGTAGTTAAACTCAACAATTGAGCACATCTGGGCTCCACCGTTACCAAGAACACTTGATCATGTCGGTGCCAGTCTTCACATTCCAACCCATCAAGCCACCAATACATAGTACCAAACAACCCCTCAAAATATGATATAGATTTCATATTATTTTATTAATACTTTTATGGGAACTTGGAAACTATAGTTATTGTATTTATATAAATGTTTTGTTCTATCAATCTAAGATCCCTACTAACCATTTTACTATAGTAAATGTATTATTAATGATTTTTAGACAAGAGCTATTCAAGAGTGGAAGTCAGAGTTGTAATCGGAGAGTGGAAAAATAGTGGAGTCAGAGGTGGAAGTTTGTCTTAGCGACTACATGACCCTGTGGAAAACACCTAGTGAGAAAAAGTACCTGACCCTAACACACGCATTAGGAGATGTATTTAAGAATAGACAGAAACAGAAATGTAGACTAGAGCATTTCAAGGTGAGACCAGCAACATTTACCTGATCTGGGCTCCTCAATTATAAGCCTACATGCAACTTGGGCCCCTGTGCAAGAACATTATATGGGCCCTTTGCAGCCTAAAGGCTGATCATTATGAAAAATTCCAACCACTTTGGAGGTAGTAGTGAGCCCCCTTACCTCTAAGGAGCCTGTGGTTGCATTAATGATATGTCCGCCCCTGAATTAACCCCTTTATAGATCATTCAGACGTCAGTAATTTTCTCGTATGAGTCCGAGATCCATCAGTGACTTTTTTTATCAGAGTTTCATCAGAGTTTGCTCAGGGTATCAATTTTTGTCATCAGCGTTTGGTCCAAGTTTCATCGGTTATTGTCAGATGAGAGAAAAAACAACAAAAAAATTCACAGCTTTTCCTATCTAGCAGTCTGAAAAATGGCCAGCACTCAGATGACATCCAAAGGCTCTCTGATTTTTTTCACGGACGAATAGACTTGCATTGCCGATATTGATATGATACTATCAGACAAGTCTGTGCAATTTTGAAAAGACTAGTTGGTCTGCGAAAAATTACAGACGTAAGCAGCCCCATTCACTATTCTAGGAACAAGTGCTATCTGTGAAAAACACAAACAGCACATGCATGCAAAAAGTGGATGTGTGAATAAGCCATTAGTGTGTGATGATCTTCTTTATTCACTCTCATTAGGCAGAGGCATCTTAAAAGTGTCATCCAGGATTAGGAAAACATGAAAGTTTTCTTTCAGAAACTCAACCACCATTAGCCAAGGTTTGGACTCAACATCACTATCCACAGAGTAGACTTAGAATATTTATACACTTAACATTCGGAGTGGGTTAACTTTACATAGAGTTTTGTTCATCCATCAAAATTTACTCCATCAAACTTCTTAAGTCTTTTTTGTCGTCTGTCACCGAGAATGGAACAATACTTCACCTGTTTGTTAGTTGACTTAGATGAGTTTTTCTGTAATGTGGCAAATAAAACAAAAGACAAGGGTACACAGGGTGTTCTAGAAATTGCATCAGGTTCACTTAGATTCTTCCCTAGTGTCTGTGGCAATCCAGTTAAGAGTCGACTGCACTTAAAGATCACGCTATTTAAGATAATGGGACAGTGCTGTAACAGGATTACAGGAAATGTGAAAGAAAGGACACAGGTACGAAATGTCATTTAGATAAACCCATCACGGAACGGTTGATGAGTATATTGGTGGACCAAAAACATACACGTTAGCTAATACATTAACAGCTTTGTGAAAGTCATAAATTCTTTACAGTTAGTTGAACATTAACAGGTCACTAAAAAGTGTCCTTGTCACACTAATGACTCGTTATCTCTCCTGCTTAATTAATTGGCGATTGTTGAGGTATCCATTACACAATTATCATCAGTATTGTGATCATTATTACAAATAGACCAACGCCCTAATGTCCAAATTCAGAGGATGATATTTCTGTCCGCCTTCATATGAATGGTAATATTCATCCATTATCTTGCATTGTATATATGGTCACAGTGAAGTCATTTGCATGAATCCTTAAATACGAATTGGTTACTTCTGCACTTTCCATACTTATATATCAAAAACCTATAGTGTAATATCATACACGAGGCCAGAGAAAACTGAATGCAACTGTTTCAGTACACGTGTGGCGAGATGGCTTAGCGATGTGCACTACTACTTGTAAGACTGGGTCATGAGGCTGAGCCTGACCAAGGAAGCATCTGCATGACCCTGTTTCTGCATGTGCTTCCTTTGGGTATTCCAGTTTCCTCTTATACTCCAAAAGTACACTTTGATTCAAGCACAATGACACTTGTCTTGAGAGTGTGTATGTGGCTGAGTATAAGACATTCCGAGCCTGAATTTCAGAAACTGTACAACAGATGTGAAAAGGCTCAGATCAAGGCCAGATAGAGTCGCGTGCTTAGGACAGTATCATGGCTGGGCTTTCCATCATGTAGGACAAAAGATTCAATCTACTGAATCACTCTCTTCTAAACCCACTCATACACATTAGACTATATGGGTACCTTCACACTTAGCGATGCAGCAGCGATCCGACCAGCGATCTGACCTGGTCAGGATCGCTGCTGCATCGCTACATGGTCGCTGGTGAGCTGTCAAACAGGCAGATCTCACCAGCGACCACTGAACAGCCCCCAGCCAGCAGCGACGTGCAAGCGACGCTGCGCTTGCACGGAGCCGCCGACTGGAAGCTGCGGAGACTGGTAACTAAGGTAAACATCGGGTATGGTTACCCGATGTTTACATTAGTTACCAGCGCTGTGTGCAGAGAGCAGGGAGCCGCGCACACTGAGCGCTGGCTCCTTGCTCTCCTAGCTGCTGTACACATCGGGTTAATTAACCCGATGTGTAATGCAGCTACATGTGCAGAGAGCAAGGAGCCGCGCACACTGCTTAGCGCTGGCTCCTTGCTCTCCTAGCTGCTATACACATCGGGTTAATTAACCCGATGTGTACAGCAGCTACATGTGCAGAGAGCCGGAGCCGGCAGCACAGGCAGCGTGAGAGCTGCGGAGGCTGGTAACTAAGGTAAATATCGGGTAACCACCTTGGTTACCCGATGTTTATCTTGGTTACAAGCTTACCTCAGCTGTCAGACGCCGGCTCCTGCTCCCTGCTCGCTTCATTTGTCGCTCTCTCGCTGTCACACACAGCGATCTGTGTGTCACAGCGGGAGAGCGGCTTTGAAGAAAACGAACCAGGGCTGTGTGTAACGAGCAGCGATCTCGCAGCAGGGGCCAGATCGCTGCTCAGTGTCACACACAGCGAGATCGCTAATGAGGTCACTGCTGCGTCACAAAAAGCGTGACTCAGCAGCGATCTCGGCAGCGAGCTCGCTGTGTGTGAAGCACCCCTAATGTTATCCAAAACTGCCGATATCAACAGTTTTGGCTGACAGGCTAACATGTATGGGGATATCGGACAATTAACTGTTAGCGGGAAGAAGAGGCTCTGGCATGTTTGATTTCGGACTAGCGATCTTTTTCTTGTCACGTCTGTCGGTGCTTCTCTCATAGAGAACACAATAGCACATGGCCAAACTAGCACTCTTGTGTATTGGAGAGCCGGCTGAGTTATCAATTAAATCAATGAAATCATCATTTGGCCAAAAGCCATGTGTATGGTGGGCTTGAGAACCTCTGCCCAAAGTGGTTAGTTGGCGCTGTCTCTGAAATAGGACTCTTGGGGTAAATGTCCCAGTTGTCCCCTAATCTATTCCCCTGCCTATGAGCAGCAAGGAGAAGGAGCTGCATGCGTCCATAGGTTCAGATTATAATGTAGGAATTAGATGAGACTCATACTTTCTGTCTATAGAATATTGAAAGGTGAATCTGAGAATAGTTAGGACATCTGATGTTATAAAATATTCCCCAGCTATAGACCACATACATCTTGCTAATACACATTTACCATGAAGTCCTTTTGTTTCCTGGGGAGAAGATTATTTGCAAAGGTTTCCAGAGAGCATTGCCAGAAAGTATCCTCATATTACTCAATATACTGGTAGTATTAGGCCATGTTCACATGTTGAGTATTTGGTGAATTTTTTACCTCAGTATTTGTAAGCCAAACCCACGAGTGGGTAAAAAATGGAGAAGTGGTACCTGTGTTTTACTATTCTTGCACTCCTGGCTTTGGCTTATAGTGAGGTAAAAGACCAACCAAATACTCAATGTGTGGATTGGGTGTTAGAGCTGCCTTGCACAAAATGTGCTTAAAGGGTAAGACAATGGAGGATTTTCATAGAGAGAGTGTTGTCACAGATTTGTAACAACAACTACAAAACATACATAGCTGCACTCTAAAATACTAACAATGAATAAGGTAACTCTGGTACTGCATTACTGCTAAAGGAATATTTGAAAAAAGAGATACTTAGCTTATGTATGCCAATGCATGTGAGCCCGATATCCACGACAAGGTGATCTCAATATACCGAAACCCTAACTTAACACTAGAAGTCCCAGAAATTTCGAGCTCCCCCCTGAAGTCCCGATAGAGGGTCAAATGACTGATGATAAACTGAATAGAACTAACTAGAAACTAAATGGCTAAACTCAATGGAAAACAACAACCTCCTGTGGTGCGACAGTAATGGCCTTAATTACAGAACAAAAGATGGTGATTATAGGATGTTAGCTAAAATCCTTCAGGTCATTCGACCCATCTCTGGGTTCCAAAGGTAGAAATGTTAAATGACTCTCTCTGGGACTTCTAGTGTTAAATGCCTCTATCTGGGTTAAAAGCCTATATGTCTGGGCATAATTTTGGACCCTAAAATTATTTTATTTTTCTTTATAACATTGTTTTATCTTTCACTCAGGAAGCTAGAAAAGTTTTAACTTCAAATATCATCTCTGAGATTCACTATTTCCCTTTTATTTCAAACGCATAGGATCTAAAATCGAACAGCCGTTGCTTCTTAAGGTGGCGCACAGTATTAAGCAGCAGTCAGTGGATTGTTCTAGCCGCTTCCTTAAATAACATCTTTGCAGATTCGTTACTTATCACTCGCCAAACAACTGTACACCTGCAGAGTCCCACAGGGTAATCAGAACTAGCTTCAAGGACCAAGGTCACCATAGTACTTGTAAAATCAGAGACAGGGTGGGGTATGAATAGAGAGGCAGAGAAAAATACACACTGGAGCAGATCTGCGGATAGAAGGCTCCTTTGGGTGCAGTCTAGTGGCCTCATTACCTAGGCAGCTGGATCTAGTTTCCAGCACTTAAGCTCCCACAAGAGAAAACAACAAATACACATAGGATGCTGACATATGCTAAACCGATAGGAGAGGTGAAAGCTTATACACCCTTCACAGGGTCAGTAGTGCACGGACATGCGGAGAATGAATGACTCGCTCGCCAAATTATAACCTATTTTTTTGTGAATGTCTGTTCTTCCATCATTCAATGGCCACCTCAACACCCCCGAGGTTAACAATGACTTCAACACCTTGCAAATTCTGTCCCTTTTTCTTCTATTCTTTTCTTTTTATTTTTAATAATATTGCAGCTGCCCCCTTCTAGCCGCTAAAACAGCTTCCTCATTGTCACGGAGCAGACGTTTTCTTGTGTGCCAAGTGATTGACCACAAACAAAAGCTTGTTTGACCAACACTTGTTCCTAACAAAACAGCGGCTGAAGGAGGAAGTGCAGAATAGAAGGCCACATTGATGTACCGATCATTGCAGACCCAGACAGGGAAGCGTTATCCCCTGTTGCTAAACAATACTGTCTGGACTATATATCTCCTTTTCTTTTCATCTTTAAGGTTGTGAAGAGAGTTGCCATCATTAGAGAACGTGGACGTCTGCTATATCGGCCGTGTATGCAAAATGATCACATAGCAATAAATACAATATAATATAAGGGAAGCTACAAAGGGATTAATAGAGAGGCGTTAGAATATGATTCCTCGGCTATGAATCTAATTTGTTATTATCATAATCTGATTAAATTGAGCTTTTACTGCCATCTAATGATACAAATAACGGGACTTCTTACTTGGAGACGTTGGTTTTATTTATATCACTTTACCCAGTACTCGATCGCACATTTCAGGCCTTGTTCAGACGTCTGTTTCTCACAACCGTGTTCTCACGGTGCGTTTTTTGTTGCAGATTTGTTGAAGATTGTTGCCCAAATCTTCATATCTATCATCACGCCAGCAAAGTCAATGAAAATTCTGGAGTGCTGTACGCACGTTGCTTATTTTTTCCTTGCAGATTTGCTGCAGAAAATAATCTAAAAACTAAACCACAAAAAGAGGAATTAAATTTTCCCAAATAAATTCTCAAAAATTCACAGTAAAAAAGGGCAACAATGTTTGACCTGCCCAGGCCACAGAAACAAATGCACTCACAGGATACAGCAAAACCCCTTAATAAGGAGTGCATTTGTTTCTGGGCAGGTCAAACATTGTTGCCCTTTTTTTGCTGTGAATTTTGAAGAAAATAATTTGCAGCATGTCAAGTGTTAGGGTATGTGCGCACGTGTGCGTATTACATGCAGTTACGCTGCGTTCTGCACCGCAGCGTAACTGCATGCGTCCTGCGTCCCCTGCACAATCTATGGAGATTGTGCAGGAGCCGTGCGCACGTGGCATGTTAGAACGCAGCGATTCGGCTGCTTGCCGAATCGCTGCGTTCTAAGAAGTGACATGTCACTTCTTTCGTGCGTTCTGCATGCTGTCTATAGGGAGAGGCAGCATGCAGAGCGCACGAATCTGCCGGCACCATGCGCTTCAGAACGCAGCTTTTCAGCTGCGCTCTGAAGCGCACATTTTCGGTGCGGTGCAGAGCGCACACGTGCGCACATACCCTTAGGCCTCGGTTCCACTTGTGTTTTGCATGGACGAGTGCAATCTGATAAAACATTGGATTGCTCTCACTCTAGTGCAAAATATGGGCAGTGTCCATCTCTGATTGATTTCTCATGCCATAGCGGCATGCAGGATGAATCGCAGCTTGCTGCGTTTGGCAGCGAGTCTCGGCTCACGCACCCCCATACAAGTCTATGGGAGCATGTGAAACATCGCACTGCACTCAAATGTAATCTGAATGCAGTGCAATATATGAAGAGACAAGCAGTGGAGGAGATGGGGAGAAAGTGCTCCCTCCTTCTTCTCAGCACCTGTGATATGATCGCAAGATTGCATCACAGTCGCATGACCCTTAGCTGACGATTGCACGCAGCAGAGGGTCATTAGCATATCACTTGCGGTGTTCTCGCATTGGAAGCTGTATGCAAGTGGAACCGTACCCTTAAGGCTGCTTTACATGGTACGACCGATTGTGCGATTTCACAATCGATCGTACCCGCCCCCGTCCTTTTTGCGTCACGGGCAAATCGCTGCCCGTGGCGCACAAAGTCGGTAACCCCCGTCACACATACTTACCTCTCGTGCGACCACGCTGTGGGCGGCGAACGTCCACTTCCTGGAGTGGGAGGGACGTTCGGCGTCACAGCGACGTGACACGGCCGCCGGCCAATAGAAGCGGAGGGGCGGAGATGAGCAGGATGTAAACATCCCGCCCACCTCCTTCCTTCCACATAGAGCCGGCGGCTGACGCGGGAGGCAGGTACGCGATGTTCATCGCTCCCGTGGTGTCACATGGAGCGACGTGTGATGCCACGGGAACGATGAACAACCGATGCCCGATTTCAGAACCGATATTATGGAACCTAGCGACCAGTACACGACTCACGATTTGTGAGCAATACTGCGTCGCTAGGAGGTGTCACACAGGCCGGCATCGCCAGCGATGCCGGATGTGCGTCACAAAAACCGTGACCCCGACGATCTATTGCACGATAGATTGTCTGGTGTAAAGCAGCCTTTAGTGTTTTTTGGATGCGTTTTTTAGCCCTTCCCCCTGACGTCACTAAAAAAATGCATGGCACAATAATGTGCCAAAAATACACCTAAATGTATGCGTTTTGGTGCATTTTTCTGCCAGAGGGTGCAGATTTCATACAGAGAATTTCTGCATGAAATCTGCAGCGTGCGCACATTGAAAAGATACCCATTATAGTCTATAGAGCTATTCGCATGTCCAGATTGTTTTGCTGACCATGTGTGTACGAAAAAAAAAATCACAGTCTATTTCATGGAGCAAAATTACCCATACAAGTCTATGCACCCATGAAGGCACACAGATGGCATTAGTGTGGAGTCCCAGTGCTGTCAGGGATTAACATTGCAATGAATAGAAGAAGCTAGCAATTATTTTTTTTAATTAGCGAAAAATCACTGATGAAACACAGGTGGAAAAAAAATGACACAGGAAAAATTGGATCCAAAACACTGATGAGACTTTTTGCACACGTGAAAAATCCAGGAAATCTGAATGAGGCCTTCTCCGGTATTTTGTACCCCGCTCTTACTGCTGGGAACACTAGAGTACGATGCACTGAATTTAGTACAGACAATGGAGAAGATGGAGAAATTAATCTCTCCCTCTTCTCCGCACCTGTGCTCCGATCCTGATCACAGTAAATGACACTCGGTCACGCTCGCAGCAGAGATTGAGCCGATTGTCAATAGCATATCACATCTGATTTTCTCTCATCCGATATTATACGCTAATACGACCCTGGACTAAAAGAAAAGTCACAATATTTTTAGCTATGTCAAACAGTTTTACCCCAGAATTCCGTCAAAAATAGTTTGATAAATTGGGCCCTAAATGCATTTAAAAATAAAATAAAAATTAAAAACTGCATGAGAAAGTATTTTTTCCCCCCAAAAAAAACTGTGTAAACCAATCCATATATTATCCCTACTGGCAGCTTAGAGTCAAAAATGGTACTCCTATGTCATATGGACTGCAGAGGTTTATATGTGGATCCGTTTGCATAGCAGAAATTGGCGCCCATATTGCTTACCATGGAACATTGTAAAGCTGTAGGAGGGGAAAAAAGGCGCAATAGGGTCTTACCCGGTATGAGGGTGGAAAGACAAGACAGAGATACACTCACCTGGTGAGGTTGTGCCAGTCACAACCCCTTATGATAGCCTGTGAGTGCCTGGTGGTTTAGCAGCAGCCCCGGAGAGGGTTTCAATTTTATACAGGTATAGGAGAAAACCAGGTTTATGCCACGCTAGAAACCACTGATGCGTGTAGTTTAAAAGATTTCCTTTTATTTTACAGTTCTACGCGTTTCAGAGACATCCGTCTCCTTCTTCAGGAGAGGAAATCATCTGATGATTTCATCGGATCATTTCTTCTCCTGAGGAAGGAGACGGATGTCTCTGAAACGTGTAGAACTGTAAAATAAAAGGAAATCTTTTAACCTACACGCATCAGTGGTTTCTAGCGCGGCATAAACCCGGTTTTCTCCTATACCTGTTTAACATGGAACATGGCAGATCTGCTATTTTAAGTGCTCATATGGAAAACATCCCTTAACATACATCAGAATACAGAATGAAACTTGCATTATTATTATTATTTATTATAGCGACATTTATTCCATGGCGCTTTACAAGTGAAAGGGGTATACATCAAATCAACTAGAATAATCATGAACATTACAAATATAGACTGGTACAGGAGGAGAGAGGACCCTTCCCGTGAGGGCTCATGGTCTATAAGGGATTCATGGAACCAAAATATTATTTTAAAGGGAACCTGTCAGGTCCCATATGCATTCTGACCTACAAGCAGGGTGATGTGTGGCCTAGTAACCCCTTCCTACCCATCCCTGTGTTGTAACAGTGTGTAATATGAATATATAAAAATATGTTTTATCACTTACATGTTACCTATGTAAATGAGCAGAGGCTCTAGTCCCCTGGGTGTCGCTCGCCCTGTGGGCGTTGCATGCTTTCCTTGGTAGGATGTCCCTGTGGGCATGATGCCATGGATTTACATGAGCGACGTCACCGTCAGCTTCTTGAGATCCCGCGCGTGCGCACTTACCAATTCCCGCAGCCTTCTTATCCAGGTGCTTGCTTCTCGGCTTCAGACACACACTGCGCATGATCGGAACCACAGGAGTCTCCTGAGCATGTGCCGTGCGCGTCTGAAGCCAAGAAGCAAGCACCTGGATAACAAGGTTGCGGGAATGGTAAACACGCATGCACGGGATCTCAAGGAGCGACGGTGACGTCACTCAGGTAAATCCATGATATCACGCCTATGGGGGCGTGACACCACGGGAAACATGCAAACTCCCACAGGGCGATGCGACACCCAGGGGACTAGAGCCTCTGCTCATTTACATAGGGTACACATAAGTAATAAAACATATTTTTATACATGCATATTACACAATATTATAACACAGGGATGGGTAGGAAGGGGTTACTAGCTCACACATCACCCTGCTTGTAGGTCAGAATGCATGTGGGACCTGACAGGTTTCTTTAATACTACTGTGTACATGAGGCATATAGACGGCCATAGGCATAACATGTATGATGATATGGCTGTAAATGTGTAATTCTATTTACAGGACCTAAAAGGATTGTCTGGGGGAGGGGGGGGGGGTAACATTTTGGCTATGTGCAGGAAAAAAATATTAAAATACATGACACATTTGTTCAACCCTCGTTCCAGTACCAGTGCTTCAGTTTTTTCCATCGGTCTAGCAGCATTGACCTCACATCTATCACTCACATGACCACTGCAGACAATCAATGGTGTTGATGGTCACAATGGTACACACAGCCCCTGTCCACTGGGGACCATTGGAGAGGAACGTTAAGGGTTTGAGTAGGTGAATAAGCATCTTTTTTTTAATTAGTTAATGCAATTTCCAAGCTTAAGCCCACATTGAAAAAAAAATTCCTTTAAAAAAAATGATTATTTTTTACTTAGGAATTTTTTTTTCTTCAAAAGTTTGTGGTAAAAGATTATTTTTGCCATGGTAGCCATGTGTGTAAAGACCCTGGTGAAGGCATAGCGGCTTGTTGATGCTCCTTTTCTTGGTATGGCACTGTCAGCTCGGTTCCGGCTACGTTCCACCTTTATGATGATGTTTTATAGCATCGACAGGTCACATTCCAGGAGCCATCTCACCTGCAGACAGGGAAGTCGTTAACACAGGGCAAAGTGGCCACTGAACTAAATAGCTACAAAGTCCAGGAGTGGTTGTTACCTTCGCCCTTTCACTCTCGTTCGTGCAGGGCATCTGATCTCTAGAGTTCGGCGGTCTGTGCCGATTTAGGGCTGAGTGCACCATTGTTGCACAGTGAATGTTCCTTCTGATATATTGCTATTTTATCACAGTCTGTACCTTGCTCTCCGGTGCTATCCTGCCCATTGTTCTACCACCCTCAGGAATACTTAGTGTTCATGCAACCCACAGTTAACCCATGCATTTATAACACCCAGTGCTGGTGGGTGGCCGCCTCTCAAGCATTGTTCTTGTCCTGTATCACACACTAATCAAGCCCGGTGGGAGAGAAAGCAGGAGAGGTCTTAACTAAATACACAGCTGTGGGGTGATATTGCCATCTTAATTGAAAAACAAGGGGGGCTTTTATTTTGGCTCGGCAAATCAGAAGATAAATGCAGTGACATGTGGATTCTCTTACAGATTCTGGACTCACATCTTGGTCCTGCTGTCTGTAACATCCACTCTTTTCTACATAAGTGCCAGGCGCTGTCAAAGTGGTCAGCAATGCATTACAAAACCCTCTGTGGGTAAAATGATACAGGAACTTCAACAGCAGACACCGAGCTTCCAGTATTAGGAGGGGGCAGAGAATGGCTTATATTAACGAAAAAGGGAACAACACTTAACCAGCACAAATTCAGCACATTTCTTATGGAAAGTCCAGATATATAGATAATTAATTACATATACAAAGAGAAATAATTGGATAGAGGGATAGATAGATAGATAGATAGATAGATAGATAGAGGGATAGATAGATAAATAGATAGAGAGATAGATAGATAGAGGGATAGATAGATAGATAGATAGATAGATAGATAGAGGGATAGATAGATAGAGGGATAGATAGATAGATAGATAGATAGATAGAGGGATAGATAGATAGATAGATAGAGGGATAGATAGAGGGATAGATAGATAGATAGATAGATAGATAGAGGGATAGATAGATAGATAGATAGATAGATAGATAGATAGAGGGATAGATAGATAGATAGATAGATAGATAGAGGGATAGAGATAGATGGATAGATAGATAGATAGATAGAGAGAGAGAGAGATAGATAGAGGGATAGATAGATAGAGGGATAGAGATAGATAGATAGATAGATAGATAGATGGATAAAGATAGATAGATTTATAGATAGATAGATTTATAGATAGATAGATAGAGGGATAGATAGATAGATAAAGATAGATAGATAGATAGATAAAGGGATAGATAGATAGATAGATAGATAGATAGAGGAATAGATAGATAGATAGAGGGATAGAGGGATAGATAGGTAGATAGATAGATAGATAGATAGATAAATAGATGGATAGATGGATCGATAAATAGACAAATAGAAAAATAGGCAGATAGACAGTGGAATAGATGGATAGATAAAGATAGATCAATCGATAGATAGATAGAGATAGATAGATAGATAGATAGATAGAGGGATAGAGATAGATATATAAAGATAGATAGATAGATTTATAGATAGATCGATAGATAGATAGAGGGATAGATAGATAGATAAATAGATAAAGATAGATAGATAAAGATAGATAGATAGATAGATATAGATAGACAGATAAATACATAGGCAGATAGTTAGACAGTGGAATAGATAGACAGATAGATATATAGGTAGATAAATACATAGATCAATAAATAGATAAATACATAGATAAATAGACAGATAAATACATAGGCAGATAGATCAATAAATAGATAGATAGATAGATACACAGACATACCTAGAATGGTAATTCATAAAAAGCATTGTTTTGATCTATTATGGTTACAGTTGCCATTATGACTGATTCTATCTATTGTCTTTTTATTGATCATTTATCTATCATCGATTGATGGTTTATGTGTCTCTGCATTCTCCATTTATCTATTGATTGTCTATCTACTATATATCTATCTACTTATTTAATTTCTAATAGCATCTGTCAGTCACAAATGGTAAAAGTTTCAAACAACAATGACGCCCGTTGCTGTGGAGCAGGGTTAACGTATTTACAAATCCGAATTTTATCACTTTTCTAGTGTTTATGAAAGGGGCTGTCTCTTCACAGACATTTGTGATATAAATACACTGTATGTCAGCATTTGTATGGAGCACTTGTGACGAAACTTCTGACTTCTGGCCAGTCAGAAGTTATGGGCACAACGTGGCGCCTTGGGACAGAAGCGACGCCGCAAAAAGGTAAAGTGGCCGGAGGGTGTGTACATGACAGGGGGAAGGGGACTTAGATTTAAAGCACCATTCCAGGGCTGAAAAGAAAACAAATTCTGAAGTGGTGATTTAATAAAAGTGTTTTGAGTGCTGTGGGGAGCTACATTCATTGAGGGAACCATGAATGCCAACATGTACTGTGACATACTGAAGCAAAGCATGGCCTCCTCCCTTCAGAAACATAACAACCCTAAACACACCTCCAAGATGGCCACTGCCTTGCTAACGAAACTGAGGGTAAAGCTGCTGGACTGATCAAGCATGTCTCCGGACCTAAATCCCATTGAGCATCTGTGGGGCCTCCTCAAATGAAAAGTGGAGATGTTAAGGTCTTTATCATGCACCAGCTCCGTGATATCGTCATCGATAATGGAAGAGGATTCAGCGGCTCCTGTGAAGCTCTAGTGAACTAGAAGCCCAAGTGCTTCAAAATAATGATAGTCACACAAAATATAGATACTTTGGGCACAATTTTGCCATTTTCACTTAGGGGTGTACTCACTTTAGTTGCCAGTGATTTAGACAATAATGGTTGTCTGTTTTGTTATTTAGAGACCACACAAAATTTACACTGTTCTACAAGCTGTACACTGACTACTGCACATTGTATCAGTGTCATATCTACAGTGTTGTCCCATGAAAAGATATAATAAAATATTTCTAAAAAATGTGAGGGTGTACTCACTTTTGTGATATATTGTATATGCATAGATAGATGGATAGATGGATAAATCTAACTATATATACTCATAGCGCAGATGTAAATGGGACAGAAGTAGTCTTGGTCTGGGACACCGGGCTCGGGCTGTTGGTGATAACTTACATGAGCAGTTTGGAGGCGACATGACATGGTGTTTAGTGATAACAATTTTGACAAGTTCAACAGCAGATATCCTTGTGAGCAGACGCGGCTCCTGATATGCAGAATGCCACAGCAACAACAGATAAAGCACACAACACATTACTACTTTGTGTACAATTTCTTATTACATAACAGTTATGAATAGTATGACGCTATCGTTATATACTGTATTATATCTGCAATGCTTACATAGACACACGCTGTACACACACACACACACACACACACGCACGCACTCAGAAGAGGGGTTGAAATAAGGGAAAAATTATTTTATAGTGGTCTGGAATTACTGCTAATCTGGGATTTTGCAAATATAATATCAAGGTCAGTGCTGGTCCTGATAGTCCGGCACAGAGAAGATTTTTTGGACATCCATCGCTTTAAGGCCGAGGCCACACGGGGACTACTGTGATCCTCGCATGACACTCGGCTCACACTCACAGCACAGAGGGAGCCGAGTGTCATGCGACTGTGGTCTGATCGCGCAATCAGACCACAGCTGCGGGGGGAGGGCCTACGCTGCGGGGGGGCGGGAGGTATTTATCTCCCTATCTCCTCTGCTGGCTGATGCGAGAATCTCACTGCTTTTGCATTACACCAGTGTAACACGAGTGCAATGCAATGTTTCTTGCGCCCCATAGACTTGGGTGCGAGTGGAACAAGATCGCATTCTACCCGCAGCATGCCTCGACTGTTTTCTCGGTCCGATTAGGGCTGAGAAAATAATCGCTCATGTCTGCTGTCCCATAGAGTAATATTGGTTAGTTTTTCTCGCCATGTGTCCTAGGCTTAACACTTGCAGGCAAAAACTAAAGCTGGTAGAAGAAAATTATATTTCAGATCTTGCCAATTTTTTATGTTTGGGTTCTGTTCGTGTTTTTTTTTTTTTTACAGATAGAATATGTGTCCATTATAATGTATGGGGTTGTTCACATGTACATGTTTTATATATATATATATATATATATATATATATATATATATATATATATATATATATATATATATATACATATATATATATACACACACACACCCCGTATATATATATATATATATATATATATATATATATATGTTTTTTGTCTAGTTTTGTGTGATTTGCATCTTTTTTTGCACCCAAAGCATTATTCTATTTGCGTCTTTTTTAAGTCTATTTCTATGTGTTCTCCTGTTTATTTTTTCTCCCTCTTTGGGGCAGGAATTAAGGAATTCCAGATGTGTTTATCTAATTTTTCAATTACAACTTTTTAAAAAATTTGCCAAATTTGGTACAATTTGGCTCCAGTCCTCCCGCCCCTAATTCCTGCACCATGATCTCCCGCCCCTAATTCCCGCACTACGTCCTCCCGCCCCTAATTCCTGCACTACGTCCTCCCGCCCCTAATTCCTGCACCATGATCTCCCGCCACCAATTCCCGCACCACATCCTTCCGCCCCTAATTCCCGCACTACGTCTTCCCGACCCTAATTCCCGCACTACGTGCTCCCGCCCCTAATTCCCACACTACATCCTCCCGCCCCTAATTCCTGCACCATGATCTCCCGCCACCAATTCCCGCACCACATCCTCCCGCCCTTAATTCCCGCACTACGTCCTCCCGCCCCTAATTCCAGCACTACGTCCTCCCGCCCCTAATTTCTGCACCATGATCTCCCGCCACTAATTCCCGCACCCCATCCTCCCGCCCCTAATTCCCGCACTACGTCCTCCCGCCCCTAATTCCCGCACCACGTCCTCTTGCCCCTAAGTCCCGCACAACGTTCTCCTGCCCCTATGTCCTCCCATCCCTAATTCCCGCACCTTGTTCTCTTGCCCCTAATTCCTACACCACATTCTCCTGCCCCTAATTCCTGCACCACGTCCTCCTGCTCCTAATTCCCGCACCACGTCCTCCCGCCCCTAATTCCCGCACCACATCCTCTTGCCCCTAATTGCCGCACCCCGTTCTCCCGCCCCTAATTCCCGCACCACGTTCTCTCACCCCTAATTCCCGCACCACATTCTCCCGCCCCTAATTCCCGCACCACGTTCTCCCGCCCCTAATTCCCGCACCACGTTCTCTCGCCCCTAATTCCCGCACCACGTTCTCCCGCCCCTAATTCCCGCACCACGTTCTCTCGCCCCTAATTCCCGCAATACGTTCTTCCACCCCTAATTCCCGCACCACGTTCTTCCACCCCTAATTCCCGCACCACCTCCAGTGTATTTTTGAGTGTGCCAGTATTTTGGTGATATTTGGTAAAACGTGCAACTTTTTGCTTTACAAACTCACAAAAACAGTCCAAGACAGAAGAAACGGCTTTGCAATAAGTTCATGAATTGCGAACGCCATTTTAGAGAATTTGGGGCAATAAAGTGGCAATTAATATTAATGGACAAAAAAATGAAAATTGAATAAAAAAAAAATTGAAATGACGCATCAGAGAGAAACATCTGTTTTTAGTCAGTATCACAGATGAAAATTACCTATAAGGCTGTGCTCACAACATACATTTATGTTGCTTTTTTTGGTGCAGATTGTGGCCGAAATCTGCATATATCTTCATGCCAGCCAAGTCAATGAGAATTCTGAAGTGCTGTTCGCACATTGCTTATTTTTTACTTGCAGATTAGGTGCAGAAATAAAATTGCAACATCACTGATGCGTTTTTTCCTGCGTTTGGTAGCCCTTCCACCTATTGATTTCATTAATAAAAAGGATAGAACAAAAAATGCACCAAAACGCATGCGTTTTTTGTGCGTTTTTCTGCCAGAAGGTGCACCAAATCTGCAGTGTGCGCACACAGCCTAAAGGCTACTTTACACACTGCGATATCGGTCCCGATATCGCTAGTGTGGGTACCCGCCCCCATCTGTTGCGCGACACGGGCAAATCGCTGCCCGTGTCGCACAACAGCCGTCGCACATACCTGTCCGGCGACGTCGCTGTGACGGGCGAACCGCCTCCTTTCTAAGGGGGCGGTCCGTGCGGCGTCACAGCGACGTCACTGAAGCGTCACTGAACCGCCGCCCAATAGCAGCGGAGGGGCGGAGCTGAGCGGGACGTAACATCCCGCCCACCTCCTTCCTTCCGCATAGCGGCCGGGAGGCAGGTAAGGGGAGCTTCCTCGTTCCTGCGGCGTCACACGCAGCGATGTGTGCTGCCACAGGAACGAGGAACAACTTCGTTACTGCTGCAGTAACGATTTTTGAGAATGGACCCCCGTGTCGCCGATTAGCGATTTTGCACGTTTTTCAAAATCGCTTATCGGTGTCACACGCAACGGCATCGCTAATGCGGCCGGATGTGCGTCACAAATTCCGTGACCCCAACGACTCCGCATTAGCGATGTCGCAGCGTGTAAAGCCCGCTTTAGGCTATGTTCACGCGTTGAGTTTTTTTCTGCGTTTTTTAGCTTCGGATTTGCCTTGGTTTTATGCAAATCCGCAGCTAATAAAATGCTGATTTTATTCAAATCCATGCTGCTTTTCACAGGCTCAGCAAAGTCTATCAAATCTATGAAATTTCACGCGCGCGCGCACACACACACACCTTCGGATTTTTTCCTGACTGTTTTGTGAAATACCTGCGTTTTTTGTCAGGTTTCTAAAGAATGAACATGTCAATTCTTTGCAGCGTTCTTACAATGGTTTTAAATTGACCCTTTGGTGAAAAACTGCTGCAAAAACTTCACAAAAAAAACTGCGTCAAAAATCGCAGATGACTCCCAGGAGACATCGTGTCACAAGATCAGGTTTTAGTCAGGAAAAAAAATGCTGCAAAAATGCCCAGTGTGAACATAGCCTAAAAGTGTATAGGTATGTGCACACATTAAGTATTTGGTACAGAAATTTCTGCCCCATTTCTGCATCTTTTAGCAGGAAACACAGTGTAAAATACGTGCATTTTTGAAGATGTTTCTCTATGTGTTTTTGGTGCAAATTTTACCCCATAGGTGAAATCTGAAGTAAAAATGCTGAAAGCATTGACATCCCGCGGATTGAAAGGGAACCTGTCACCAGCTCAGCAACTTAATGCCAACCTGTGTGCATGGCGTAGGACGCATCATGCACCCCGGCTTCAGAAGAAGGAGGACAAAGATGGCCGAAACAGAAGGTGCCGACACCGGAGAACGGAGACACCCATCCGACCAATCTGCACCGCACCAACTGTTTAGGTGAGTATTAAAAAAGTGATTTTTACGTTCTACACAGCGGCCTGGGCTCTTATATACAGCTTGTTAGAATGCTGTATATAAGAGCCCACTGGTGGTGGCCGCAGCTTATAGGCCCCAAAACTGGTGACAGGTTCCCTTTATATCTGCAAGGAGAAATTACCCAATGTGTGCATGAGACTTCAGGATTCTCATTGACTTTGCTGGCATCAGGATTCCCTTCAGGTTTTGTGATAAAACTGTGCAGAAAAAAAGCGACAAAAATGCACCGTGTGCACACAGCCTATGAGTCTGTGAAAATCATGGCCAGCACATGGATGTAATGAATCGTACGAGTAGGAGCTTTGTGGTTTATTTTGTTTCCCATCAGTAAAAAATCATTGATGAACCTGATGGTAAAATCCGGACCACTGATGACAATCCGCATTGAATATCACCTTTGCTCAGGTTCTTTTTTTTTTTTTTTTTTTTTTTGCTCAGATGCTAAAATTACCAGTCATCTCGTAGGTTTCAGAAATATATAATCATTTCTAATGGTCATTTACAGCTCGAGGTTAAGAAACACTGCTCCGGTCAATCGATCATTCGATCCTTTTCTGCTGCCCAGAGAGGATATATGAGATGTCATAGAAGTCTAGACAATCCTGAAAGCTATAGGGTTACATCAAAAGCCCCTATGATTGACAGGCACTCCACCGCCATCTACACCCTTCCCCCACGGCTCACACACAATGGATTAAGTCAATGAAATGTGGCCATATTCAAGATGTATTATTTTCTGCAATATACTTCGGTATTAATGATGCCGATTTCCATTCCTACAGTTCTTCTCTCCTTATGCTTCCAAATGTTGCACATGAAACAGTAACATAATTCAAGGTCATACGAGACGTTAGCAAGCTTGTCATGTCTCACTCATTTCAAATGAGTAGCATCCACTGGAGAGTATGCACACTCATTTTCTACTTCAATAGTCTCATTCACTTCAAGGCATGGTCCTACTCTGCACCACCAACACTGCCTTTGTGCAAATTGCCTTTCCCTGGCATTTTCATCTTGAGCACATGTAAAATCTCCTTTTTTCAGACAGATAACAGATTTATTATTACTTCAAAATACCTAATGACAATGCACAGAATTGCGACGACAACCAAGCAGATGCCTGCTAATTAATTTCTGCATTTACAATTAAGGTGGCCCCTGCATTAAAAAGATAGAGCACAAGGGTAGGGGAGACGTTTGTTCCCATGTGTCCACCTTTGAAGATCTATCTCTTTTTTTTTATAGATTCAAAGGTCATCTGCTTTGTCCCGACCACTACTCCTAGGCCGGGCTCACACATGATGGTTTCTCTGTGCTTTGGAGAAAATCACATTCACACACTCTTTTATTTGTCATTGATGTATATAGGATGCTGAGTTTTATGTGACCTTATTGTCTCATTGTATGTGGTTTTATATATTGTACTTTACCCTCAAAGAATCAAATTATATATATAATTATATATGTATATATACATATATATATATATATATATATATTATATATGCATACATATATACACACACACACATTTTATATATATACATATATATATATATATATATATATATATATATATATATATAGTACTATAAATGTAGTTTTAATGAGAATATTTTTTTTTTAAAAAAAACTAGTACAACCTAATTGACAAAGCGATAGTTGCTGCAGAGGGAGGTAGGACCTGCATCCTGGCACCTGATGGGAGCCCAGAGGTTCCTCTTCTTAAGGATACGCTCACACAAGCGTGAAAAACGGACTAGTGCAATGCGAGAAAATCTCACATTGCACTCTGACAAATGTTAGTCAATGAGGGAGAGCAGTTAGCTTTTCTCATCCAGATTCTGGATGCGAGAAAAGTCGCATGCTGCGATTTTCTGCTAGAGCCGTATCCCACCCACCCATTCAAGTGAATGGGTGAGAGAGAAACATCGGACTGCACTCGGATGTTATCCCAGTGCAGTGCGATATACGCACAGGCTGACAATGGAGGAGATGTGGGGATTTACCCCTCCCTCTGCTTCTCAGCACCCGCCCTCAGCTTCACAGTCGCATGACACTCGGCTCACGCTCGCAGCACAGCCTGAGTTGGGGATCATTAGCAAATCACATCCGATGCTCTCGCATCGGATGCCATACGTTCGTATGAGTCCAGCCTAAAGGACAGCCTCTACTTTTGTTCCAAATCTCCCATTCCCCCTTTGCTCCTTAAAGTGAACCTGTTGTCACGTCCCCACCACATTCCGCTCCTGCGACTTCTGCTCCGATCCCATGTTCCCACCAGGGATAGTGCTGGTGATGGGAGAGGAGTCGGTGCCCGTGGCTCTGCGGAGCACAGGCTCTGCTCATCCACTAGGCTGGGTTTCCCTGGAACCTGCAGTACCACTGGCTGACTGTAGGTGGCGTGTCTTCCAGCTGATGTTGCCAACATTCACCTGAAGCCTATGGGAAGACACCACTCCCTTCTTATTCCCTCTCCTGTCACATGATTACTGCCAGTGATAGTTCTGTTCTCCTGGCTCATGTGCTGTTTGTATTGTGATTCCTGTGCGCTGACCTTGCTTGTGTTTGACTACCCTCCTGCCTGTCATTTTTGTACCCTGCTGCCAGTTCCGGATTTGACCCCTGCTTTGTCTCCTCACTACGCCTTTGCCTGTCGATTCTGTTCCTGTTTTGCCTCTCCTGGTTTTTGACCCTGCCTGACGACCACGGACTACAGTCTACCACAGGTAGCGATCTCTGGGGCTCTGTGTAATTCCACATCCCTGTACAGGGGTTAAAGGGTTGCAGAGTTCTTGGGGTCCTGCTTTGTGAGCAGCCTTACTCTAGACTCCCCTTACAGCCAGTCTGAGTCTGTGGCTACACTCAGGCATTACACCTGTCAGGTACAATATGCACCCAGAAGAACCATGAGCAGTTCTGGGTGCATATTGCTAATCCCTGCCTAACCGTCCCTGTATTTAGTAGCATAGATAAAGAGATCTTTAGGCCTGCATCACACTTGCGATTGAATCGCACGAGTGCAATGTGAGAAAATCTCGCATTGCATTTGGACCAATGTTAAACAATGAGGCAGCTCCAATCTGCTTTTTTGAGAAATGCTGCGATTTCTAGAGTTTCTCGTGCGAGTCTCCCCAGTGCAAGTCTATGGGTGCGGGAAAAAAATGGATGTCACACGGACCATCCTAGTGACATCGGATTTTCTAAATACAATTCTATCATGTAGCACAGAACACTGTAAATGCTCTTGTACATGACTGTAATGACTAATAGCTGCTGAGAAAAAAATGGATCACACACAGATTGAATACAGATTGCTCACGGACTACTAGACTACTATCGTGAGAAAAATCTCAGACTAGCATTGCAATTGCATTGCATATGGATCTACATTTGGACATAGCTCATCCTACTCTCAGGCATGAGAATCGGACCGATTTTACAGTCGCAAGTGTGTGAAAAAGTATTTCTAAAGATCCTTTATGATATGCTAATGAGGCCAGGGACTAGTCGGGCATTACTTCCTGTGCTCATTCCGCCCTATCAGCATGTTAGCACGCCCACAGGGGCAAGCTAACATTTATTCAATGCTCAGTGCCCAGCGTCATCATCAGTAGTGATGCGCGTACCTGTGTCCACTGCCATGGCTTCAGAACACTGGGCACTGCAAATGATCAGAAGGCCCGGCACTTCCGGTCATGCACACAAAACTTCTCTGAAGCCAGGACACGTACACCCGGTTTCATAGTGCACAGACCGGAAGTGCCGGGACTTCTGATCATGCACACTGACCCTAAACCCAGCATCTTAGGCGGTGACAATGGACACAGAATCGTGTGTCATTGGTGATGATTCTGGGTAATGGTCATTGAATAGCATATTAGCATGCCAACATGCTAAGAGGGCGGAATAAGCGCAGGAATGCCCTTGTGACTAGTCCCTGGCCTCATTAGCATATAATAAAGGATCCTTAGAAATACCTTTTCTAAAGATCCTTTATCTTTCCTATAGATAGAGGGACAGTTAGGCAGGGATTAGTAATATGCACCCAGAAATGCTCGTGGTTCTGGGTGCATAATGGACCTGACTTGTTCCCTTTAAGGCTTGGTTCACTTGTATGCACGTATTTCTAAACTGAAATCCACACAGGTCCTCTGTGAAGATTCACACAAATTGCCTGCACTAGTCTATAGTTTTTTATGTGTATTAGTTTTTCAGAAATTCAACAAAAAAATGGGGAAAAAACAATGTTAGATTAGGGGTTTAACCTTAAGGCTATGTGCCACGGGAAATTAAACCTGCGGATTTATCTGCGGAAAATCCATGGATTTTCTGGATTTTTCAGATAAATCCGCAGGTTTCAGCATGTATAGACACTCCCCATGTTATCCTATGGGACATGGGGAGTGTGTGTCCATGCTGCGGTATATGCGGCTGCGGAATATGCTGCGGATGTCCCCCAGCCGCACATAACTGCATGTCAATTTATTCCTGCAGAAATCCCGGCCCTCCATTATGGAGATAGAGGCCGGGACTTTCGCAGGTAGGCGGCATGAATGCCCGCAGGTTTACCGCAGCCATTTCGCTGGAATCCCGCAGCTAAAAATAACTGCGTATTCCGGGGAGCTGCTGCGGGAAACCTGCGGCCGTACCTGCGGATATATCCGCAGGTACAAACTCCCGTGGGCACATAGCCTTAAAGTCAACGTATCCCATTGCAAAAAAAAAAAAAAAAGGTGAAATTCCATAACAGAAATTGACAGGCTAAGATTTAAAAAAAAAAAAAAAAAAAATACATGCAAAAAAGACATTTTCCGGGGGAATTCCATGACAAAAAAAGCAACATATGGATAAGTGCTTCCCATGGATGTTTGATATCAGACATGTAGGTTTGACTTTTTTTTCAGTGAAAAACATTAGTGATGGGGGAGCAGTAAAATGCTGAAATGCTCTTTACTCGATTTGAGCAGGTCAGACGCCCGGACGAACTCAATACGAGTAACGGGCATTATGGAAAGTCAGTGATTGGGCAGTTCGGCTCTTGGCCCACATACAGCCAGCCATAAACAGAGCATTAACGGCAAGAGGGAGAGTGTTTTGGGTTTTTTTGTTGGACACACTACGTCTGAGACCGTTGTGTTATCCTCCGGAGAGCTATTCAGAGACTGTGACTGCTCTCCTGGGCGCCTGCACACATCATGCAGTGAAAAAAGCCGGTGCGTTGTGGCAATTTTTTCACAGATGAAATATCTGAGCACCCGCGATATTCGGCCAAGCTTCGCCAGTACCTAGTATCGAGTAACGAGCAGTGCCGATATTTTAAAAGTGGCCAGGGATCAAGCAACCTGGGTGACTAGTTGAAAAGGTTTGGCACTGGCGGCTCCAAACATACGTGGCTGAAATCATACAGCCACTATCTGATACCTGCTGCTTGTGGTTCGGGCAGCATGTATCAGCTGTCAGGTTCCCTTTAACTTTGATACTCCAAAATGGTACGAAAAATCTGCACATAAAATCCGCACCAAATATTGAACCTGTGAACCCAGCCAAAGGGTTTGTGCCTACTACGTCTTTTTCCAGAAGCGACTTCACTGGTGGCTTTGACAAAGCCATGGGTACTGTATTTTTTTTACACTATAGGAGTGAGTGGCTTCGTAACTGGAGCTGCCTGAAGAATGAACGTATTACTTCCAAACCCTGAATTAGTTAAAATAATTAACAAAAGACTGAACATGTGCACAACAATGTCGTTTTTACATTGCTGTGCACTGTGATCACTTTTAGCGGTGTTTTTTCAGTGCTTTTTCAGGTGGCTTCCAGTCAGAAACCTGATTAAAAAAGGTATTGTGAGTGACCACTTTCTGCTAGACTGGATTCACACGATGGTATGGCATCCGATGCGGGTGCATTGGATGTAATATGCTAATGTGTGCTGCAAGTGTAAGCCGAGTGTCATGCAACTGTGATCTGATCCTGCGATCAGATCTCAGCTGCGGAGGAGAGGGAGCGATTAATCTCTCCATCTCCTTCATGGTCAGATGATGCGATTATCGCACTGCACTTGGATGTAATCCGAGTACAGTCCGATGTTTCTCTCGCACCCATAGACTTGTATGGGTGTGAGTGATATATCTCTCACTAACAATCGCAGCATGCTACGACTTTTCTCTCACCCAGAATCTGGATGAGAAAAATGCTGATCATCTGCTTTCCCTCATTCACTAATATTGGTCCAAGTGCAATGCGATATTTTCTCGCATTGCACTCGTCCAAGTCATACGCTCGTGTGAGCATAACCTTAGGGGAATTTTCAGGCAAAATAAAAAAAAAATAGAGTTTTATTGCTGATGTATAAATAAAAAAGGAGGCTAGATTATTTTTAGCTTAGAAAAATATGTTTAGCTTAGAAAAAAGACGTCTCAGAGGAGATCTCATTTATATGTATAAATACATGTGTGATCAATATAAAGGACTGGCACATGACTTATTTCTTCCAAAGACAATACTAAGGACCAGGGGGCACTCACTGCGCGTGGAAGAAAAGCGATTCCGACAGCTAAATAGGAAAGGGTTCTTTACAGTTAGAGCAGTCAGACTGTGGAATGCCCTACCACAAGAGGTAGTAATGGCAGATACTATAACAGCTTTCAAAAAAGGGCTGGATGATTTCCTCAGTACACACAACATTGTTGGTTATAAATGACTTAGTGACCAAATGTAGAACTGGTGGAGGAAGGTTGAACTAGATGGACCTAGGTCTTTTTTCAACCTAAGTAACTACGGTATGTAACTATGTAGCTATTGAATTAGTCGACCTTCTTCGCACACATCTCCAGACTGGTGCCCAAACAGAAAACACTGAAAATAGAATTAAATGCCTCCAAAAAAGAACAATGCAAAAAATGCACTCAATAACATTGATCATGTGTGAATGAGATCTTCCCAGCTTATTCATTTGTTGAGGAACCAGAAGTATCAGCGCAACCTGGGCCACAAAAACATCTTAATAATTCTTATTTATCTATAATAACATAGTATTGTTTCACTATAATCCTTCTACATGACCCCAAGATGCAGATGAAATGTCTTCTGTAAAATCTGGAGGCCTTAAAAGGAATAAATCCCAAAATATTTCTTTCCAAATATCAAAAAGGTTGCAAGTGTGTGGACAGCCTGAAGGTGGCGCAGTGGAGCTAGTCATGACAAACAACAGCTCCTTATGGTCACTGTCTTTCAGCAGAAAGCAGATTGCGCCCTGCCATGAATGGACCTCAGACCTCATCTATTGCTGCAGTGTCCTCGCTGTGTTTGATCAGTCAGTGTTATCGCCGCCGATATCAAAAGAAAAATTGGGTGACGACGTTTAAAAACTATATCTTGCATGGATGGCTCCCAGGCCTTTGTGTTGTAATACTGTGAACAGAAAGAGTTATCTGCACTGTATAAATATTTGTAGAGACACTTATCAAACGCAGCTATCGGATATCAGGCCCTTTTTAGTTGAATGGAGACGATAATGATATTACTATAGTCTTGAACTCAAACACAATTACACAAACACAAATGCACTTCATAAGTGGCAAAAAACAAATAGTCGTGGTCGGTGAAAGTAATACAACTCTGCGCGAGAAGACGTCAATGTAAAAATACTGCAAGATACATGAAAACATTGCTCTAATCATCCGAATCAGGGGAACATTTAACCCTTTCTTCTAGGCGTGGTATTTAAAGGGAATTGATCAGTAGGATCCCCTCTCCTAAACCGTATATATAGAAATGTAGGTCATAAGAAGCTGAATAAAACAATACCTTGATATCTGCGATCAGATGTCTTATTCCAGAGAAATCCCTGTTTTTGTTATATGTAAATGAGCTGTTAAAGGGATGGTTCACTACTTTGCAATAGTGGCCACATCCCTGTAAAACTGATAGGGAAGGCTTTTTCTAAATACCTTGTTGAGTCAATTCTGCCTCTGAGCGGCGCTATTGCCGTCTGCTCATCCCCATGAAGTGACCCTGGACTCTGTGACCTCTAGGATCTGGTGATGTCAGGTCAACTTCCAGTTGACCTGACATCACCAAGGCCGGGACCAGTCTTCCTGAGTGACTGGGCAGTGGGCGGCGTTTCATCGCTCATCACAGCCTAGCATCACAGTCCAGCGTGTCGTACGCGGTTTCCTTCACTGCAGACATCCGCAAGCAGGAGCGATGCTGGGCTGTGACGAACGGTGAAACGCCACCCACAACCCTGTCATTCACATAGACTGGGGCCCACCTCGGTGATGTCAGGTCAACTGGAAGTTGAAGCAACATCACCGGATAACAGAGGTCACAGAGTTTCATAGGGACCACGATAGCACCGCCAAGAGGCAGAATTCGCTGAACAAGGTATTTGACAAAATTCTTCCCTATCAGTTTTACAGACAGGTGGACACTATTGCAGAGTAGTGAACCACCTCTTTAACATCCCTGGGCCAGACGTAGATCTACCTGAGAATCTGCTCCAGAGCTTATTCAAAAATTAAAAGGGAGCATTACCAGTGTGAGACATGTAATGACTGACCGTCCGCTCTCATAATCACACACAGCTTCACAGTGAGATCAGAGCTAACATAGTTTCCCTATGCATAAGGCATCATGAAGTTGTCGTTACCAAGAAAGGCTTTTGTATGAAGTATTAAATAAATTTCAGTAAGAGTGTTCAATACTTTTTCCCTGTGTCATTATTATACAGCCTTAAATTTATAGATAATCTGTGGTTTGATTTCTTTGCCTGTGTGGATTAGATGTTACCGGCATCTGGTGAGAAATTCCTGTCAATAGCGCCATAAAGGAGGCTTTACACGCTGCGATATTGTTAATGAATTATCGTCGGGGTCATGGTGTTTGTGACGCACATCCGGTGTCATTAACGATATCGCAGTGTGTGACACATATGAGCGACCATAAACGATCGCAAAAGCGGTCAAAATCGTTTGCCGCGGAGAGGTCGTCCTGAAACTAAAAATCGTTTTCTGCTTATTAGCGATGTTGTTCCTTGTTCCTGCGGCACCACACATTGCTGTGTGTGACACCGCAGGAGCGATGAATTTCTCCTTACCTGCCTCCACCGGCAATGAGGAAGGAAGGAGGTGGGCGGGATGTTTACGTCCCGCTCATCTCCGCCCCTCCGCTTCTATTGGACGCCTGCCGTGTGATGTCGCTATGACGCCGCACGAACCGCCCCCTTAGAAAGGAGGCGGATCGCCGGCCAGAGCGACGTTGCAGGGAAGGTAAGTGCGTGTGACGGGGGTAAGCAAGGTTGTGTAGCACAGACAGCGATTTGCCCGTGTCGCACAACCGACGGGGGCGGGTACAATCGCTTGCGATCTCGCTAGCGAGATCACAGTGTGTAAAGTACCCTTTAGAAATAAATACACTTAGAAAATTGGTGACATTTTGAATATTTATTTCGTCCACTGTACAGTATATTTATACAAAACATAGGCTCCCAAACCTGACAACTCTGCTCTAGAAAACTCTCTACTTAAGGCCAGAGTCACACTTGTAAGGGACTGGTGCGAGTATCGCATCACCCGGCACGGCCGCATACTCTCCAGACGCGAGCGTGCAGCGGCATAGAAATACATGCAGCCGAATAATTCCTGTCAGGAAAGTGTGCAGCCGTGCCGGGTGATACGATGCGAGACTCTCTAGAGATATCATGTACTACTGAATTTTTTGTGACATATAGCCAACTATGCAACATTTTCACAAAAAAAATATAGGAGAGAATAACGAGCATTTGTGATTTTGTACAAAATTCATGAACTACATTCGCCATTTTGAAGAATTTTGTGCAAAAAAAGTGAAAACAAGAATCACAAGACAAAAAAAAGTGACTAATAAAAAGCTGCAAATGATGATCGGTCGCATAGCGTGTACCCCACATATCACAGACGGGGAATCCGGGTTCTAGGTCTGAAGCTCCATTGTTGTTTATGAACTGTGACGTCGGGAGGGCGCAGCTTTCTGCAGCTATTAATGAATGTTTTTAATGCTATAAGGTTATTAAATGTTCTTCTTTGTAACCGTTGAAGAGTCAGTTATTAACACTGATAGAAGAAAGACATAGTTTGGATTATTACCTGCACTTTTATGACGGTCACATACTTTTTATTGCACATGAATAACGAGGGTAATGAGAAAACTGATTGTTAAATATTAAATATGCCTCTACACTTAGCTAGGGTCAAAGCTATACCACAGCTGGCATGCCAATAAGCAGAAAATTAAAATTTCTGCAAGTGCAGTTTTAATAGGTTATAAATGTCTTATTTCTGTTAACGGCTACTGACTACAATTCTAAGGGTTTGTACACACTTAGGTGGTCAAGGTTTTTCCCTGCGACAAAAAAAGAATGCTCTAGCCATGTGGCATCTAGACACCAATGACATATGGAATATGGTAATGTGGCAATGAGACCGTGAGCTTATATTGTTTATATTTACTGTATATAAGTGTTGGGAAAAAGGGGAGGGTGTCTTCTAAGCTGAATGTAGCTTACGGGGTGGGCACAGGTTAGTTGGGCAGGGTAACAGGAGGTAGGGCCGCCATTGCAGGAAGCATGTGCCACGAGTGGGGCGATGCTGCGGGCCCTCAGTTGGAAGGAGGGGTGTACTGGTTGTGAGAGGCAAGCTCCATTGATTTCCCGGCGACGGATGCAATAGACTTCAGAAAAATGGCACCGGAGACGGCACATGCACAGATTGAGATCTCGCCTCTCAAAGATCTCAATCTGCACATGCGCTGACTCCAGCTCCACTTTCTTGAAGTCCGATGCGTCCGTCGTTGGTAGATCAGTGGTGATTACCTTGTGCCGGCGCAATACCCCCACTTCCCAGCATAGCCCCCTTTTTGTCGCCACCGGCTTCCTGTGACCCCGCATCCCCCCTGGTGAGCTACATTCGGCCACTAAGACGGACCATAACATTACAAGATGGACCCCCATTTTAACATTGAAAGTTATTTTTTTTCCTCTCTTCCTCCTCTAAATTTGGGGTGTGTATTATGGTCCAGTGTATCTCATAGTCTGAAAAATACAGTATATCAGACTTTGGGCACTTTTACACAGACTGATGATCAGGTGGATAAAGGTTCATTCCCAACCACTGATTCATGGAAACATATTCACCAATCATCATTATTTGTTGGCAGCACCTCGCCCTGTAAATAAGGATGTCCCATTGACAATCATACATTTTATCTGACTGAATAGTCACACTAATGATATTTTGGTCACATACAGTGCTGATGATTGCTCCATATAAATGAGGCTAACCAACTGCCAATCACTTTATCATCAATCAGTGCTCAATATCTGTGGAATATTTGCTAGAATAAAATGACCCTTAAGCCCTCATTTAGATAGACCAGACTGAATCCATCATCAAGTGACCATCTATCGGCCATCGTTTATTGCCTGGACAAGTCAACCAGCACAGAACAATCATCTACCAGGATATTTTGCGGCAATAACGATGATTTTAATGCCGGTATCAACAATCCAATCACCCATTGATCAAATAATTTTTCAGCGGTTCTTAATGTGTATTAAAGTCCTTTTCTACACCACAATGATCTAGTGGATGATGATTAAACTGTGAAAACATGCCTACCAAATAAGTAACTTTTGTCAAACGGGAACCAATCAACTTGCTGTATTGTTAACCAGCGCGGTTTTGGGCAAAAAATCTGTGTGCAAACTTAGAACACAAGTATATACATCGGCAGAACCGCTGAGCACAATGATTGGCTGTAGCGGTTATGTGAGCTATAGACGTGATTTAAACAATGCAGCTACTTAACAATAACTGGAAGCAGTGGTGGAGAAGCAATGCTGGACTCGGGAGTCGGGAAGGGTAAGTTACAGTGCCTTTTGTTATTTTAAACCAATGTAACTATGATATAATGAAATATGAGACAGTATTCACACAAAAAATGTGCCCATAGCTAGTATTAAATTACTTTCTCTCAATATGCACCACATTTTTTAAACAGCATAAGTCCCCATGATATATTTAGTAAGACTTTCTAGTCTGAGTTTACTTTCTAAAAATATGTCATTGTTGGTAAATTTGTTCTAATAAGAATCGGAAAAAAAATCAAATTTTTGTGATCGTTCAGGAAATTACAGCTTCTAGTATATAACAGTCAATTTTTCCCAAACAGGGCCCTTGGTCTTAAGTATAAACTGGTTGAAAGTTCCCAAGAATACACCAATATCAGCAGCTGTAGCTTCAGGTCATGGGGGCAAAAGTAATCTCAACCATCACCAAAGATGCCGTGCCAAGTGATTGAAGCTAGGCAACAATTGCCAAATTCGTTTTTTAATTGTTGAGCTTTGGTAATGTAGACTTAAGCCCCCCGTACACATAAAACTCACTGCTAAAGACACGTTTGGCAAACACTCTAATATGTATGGCGGTATAGGCCAACTGTCAAGGGAGATGTCGAATAGGCAAGTCCGATTTCCTACTGCCAATTGCTCTTCCGGTGATGTCATTTGTAGAGATGCCTGTAGGTGGCTTTTACATAGAGAACATATGAGCGCTCCTGTGTAATGATGAGAGAACACTAAAGTGCTCGAATTGAGCAGGTCAGATGCTCTCACGGGGTTGACTCGATTAACGAGTATTAATGAAATTAGTGACGGCAGTCCGGCTCTCTGCCCACATACAGCCAAAAAAGTTTGTTTAAAAGAACTGAGAGTCCTCAGTGGTTGATACCTTTTAATGGCTAACTGAAAAGATGGTCATATATAGCAAGCTTTCGAGACTACTCATGTCTCTTCATCAGGCATGGTATAACACAAAATCTGAAGAGTCACATATTTATACACAACAGGACATAGAATGGGGCAGTAAAGAAAAAAAAAAAACAACTTATGTGAGGCAGAACTATCACTATGGCAAGGGGGCAAACTGTTGTGGCCATATATATTGTTGTAGTCCATAGATAAGCAGTGTGAAAGTTTTATTGTCCTCTGATTGAGGTGTCTGGTCCGGGCTGTGATGCCCCCAGATGCTCTGAGGAACACATTTCTTAATTGATGTAAAAAGACATAAATCCATGTGACACCCTGAGGGCAGATTGTGTTAAAAGGAAGGAGGGACTCTAGAGGCTGCTTATATGACCTGGAGGAGGTCCCAGCAAGGAAGGGGGGCAGCGGGGGGCATTGCACAGTGAGGAAGAGGGAGGGGTGACCATGGGAGGACATAGCGAGGGGCTCAGCAGTCAGGGGCAGCGGCATCGGCCGTAGTGCCCTGCAGACTGCCGAGACCCACCCACCGGTTCCCCCTCCCCACCGCGCAATGAATGAGACCACACATGGAATATCTTTTCTTTTGTACTTTATTGAAGGTATTCACATAACACCCTTCAATGTTGATATAAAAAGGGGGTTACTTGTTATTTTGGCCACAGCTCTAAACACAGGCACAAATCCGCCTTAAACCTGAGAGAGGAGGCCCGATGCCTACGGCCGTCCATGGCAGGTTGGCTCTCACCAAATCCCTTTTCCACCGGCCACTGAGTGGCGAAGGCCCAAGCCTGAGCTGCGACCCCCACACAGGGCCCTTATGGCCTGTTCGACCCCGTCCTGAATGAACGACAGGAAAATATCTAGGCCTATATCATTGAGGCTAAAACCATCCTCTAACACCAATCGGCTGATCTCTGATTCCAACATCTCGTGTCCTAGCACATACAGCCAAAAACAAAGCATTTCCGGGGAAGAGTGGTCAATTTTTGTTTTTTTTGTAACACCCAGTATCTGAACAGGTTGATTTTACCCCCAGTGAGAGGCATTCAGAGATTGCAA
This sequence comes from Anomaloglossus baeobatrachus, assembly GCF_048569485.1. Lineage (NCBI taxonomy): Eukaryota > Metazoa > Chordata > Amphibia > Anura > Aromobatidae > Anomaloglossus > Anomaloglossus baeobatrachus. The sequence goes on along the minus strand of NC_134355.1, from coordinate 103,272,799 downwards.
GTGGCTCTCATCGGGGTGCCAGCTTCCATTGTTCACTGAAGGGAGACAGCCCCTTGTGTCAGATCATTCATGAACAACACGTCCAAGCGCCCGTGGCCGATGCTCAATCGAGTAATAGCGAGTATGCTCGCTCATCAATACACTCCTCAGTATGGGAGAGCCGGCCAAGATGGCTATCCAACGAATGATCAGCAAAGCATCGTTCAGCTGACAGCCATGAAATATGTGAAGGGTTTGAGACAGGAGTGGGCTGGGTATATATGGCCATGATGTAAACCGTCAGGAATAACTGTATTAAAAAAAAAATGTATAAAAGCTATGTACATCTCTTATCAGTATCGCATGTGTCTGCTTATAGGATTTTTACTTCCTTGTGCATTATCGGAAAATTACTGCTTGTAAAGATGGTGATTTAGATAAAAGAAGTAAATTATTTAATGGTAAATGTAAAGCATTGGCATACAGAAAAGCTCAGACGTCACAATTAGCAAGTGACCCATTAAACCCTTAGTCCAGGCAAGACGGGTACTTGGAAATATAAACTGAAGTTACTGTAAAGATTTTATTAGAAAATAGTATAATATAAAGAAAAATAGTTTTTTTAAAGGTCACAATGGGCATGTTATATAATAGTCCCATATTAGTTATTTTACCAAAGAACTCCAAATGTTACAGTGACCTGCTCCTTGTGACGGCTGTTTCCTGTTATGACATATCTTCTAAAGACACTGGAGGTTATTTATAAAAAGCCTCCAAACTAAAAAGAAGAAATTGTAAAAGCCTTCAATCAGAACGCGTGTGTCTTGTATGAAACGGCAGGGGGGCTGCGTCTTTAATGCACTCTGATCTAACGGGTCAGTGTCAGGCTCCCATCGGCACCCCAAACACTGTTATTTCAGCTGAGACACCTATCCCTTTAATCTAGGTAGGCCACGAGAAGAAAAGCAAATCATATTACAAAAAAATAACAGATTTTAAGGTTTATAGTTAAAAAAAAAAAATAGCTTCATGTTATAGGCCACAGTGAGAGAAAATGCTCAGTTCATTTTTCTGTTTATAATTTTTCTTATGTACATTTGCTCATTACTAAACATTATATTATGCTAATAACAAAAAAAACACTAAAGAAAGAGTTCATTGCTAATTTAGGAAGCATAAAATCCTGGAGCCTAGGGCTGTAACTGAAATTTGAGCCATATGTGCACCTATAGCTCAGTGATTGGGATGTGGTTCTCCAGCTCTAAGGGCACCGTCTCACTAAACCAGAGGTCCCCAATTCCAGTCCTCAAGGCCCACCAACAGTGCAGGTTTTTGGGATTTCCTTAGTATTGCACAGGTGTTAATGTAATTACCTGCCCAGGTGCTGGTTCCAACAGCAGTGCAATGCTAAGGAAATCCTGAAAACATGCACTGTTGGTGGGCCTTGAGGACTGGAGTTGGGGAACCCTGCACTAAACGACGTACCAGCGATTCCAACCATGATTTCACCTGGTCAGGATCGCTGGTGCGTCGCTACATGGTCGCTGGTGAGCTGTAAATCAGGTAGATCTCACCAGCAGCCAGCCACCAGAGACTCTGCGCTTGGTAACCAAGGTACACATTGGGTTACTAAGCAAAGCGCTTTGCTTAGTTACCCAATATTTACCCTGGTTACGTGTGCAGGAAGCCAGCGCTAAGTGGTGTACGCTGGTAACCGGGGTAAATATCAGGTAACTAAGCAAAGTGCTTTGCTTGGTTACCCGATATTTACCCTGGTTACCAGCGTACACCGCTTAGGGCTGGCTCCCTGCACACGTAGCCATGGTAAACATCGAGTTACTAAGCAAAGCGCTTTGCTTAGTTACTCAATATTTACCCTGGTTACATGTGCAGGGAGCCAGCGCTAAGCGGTGTTTGCTGGTAACCAGGGTAAATATTTGGTAACCAAGCAAAGCGCTTTGCTTTGTTACCCAATATTTACCCTGGTTACCAGGGTATGCTGCTTACTCAGAGTCGGTGCTCGGTCTCCTGCCGTCAAACATGCCGATGTGTGCTACACAGCGGGAGACCAACGAGCAAAAAATGAAAAAATGAACCAGAACAGTGTGTAACGATCAGCGATTTCACAGCAGGGGCCAGGTCGCTGCTTAGTGTCACACACAGCGAGATCGCTGATGATGAGGTCACTGGTACGTCACAAAACCTGTGACTCAGCAGCGATCTCGCTAATGATCTCGCTATGTGAGAAGTACCCCTCAGTTGATGTTGAGGACGTTGGGATGTAATACTCACTTTGCTCAACAAGTTGGTTTAGATCAGGGGTGGGGAACCTCCGGCCCGCGGGCCGTATGCGGCCCGCAATGACCTTTTCTGTGGCCCCCGGGGCACTGGGGCAGATTCCCGGTGGTTGTGGTGCTCGGGCAGCTGCTCATCTTGTCTATTGCCGGCAGACAGCACTGGGGGTGGGACTTCCTCCCTCTGGCTCCTACATGCTCCCTGTGAGATTGCAGCTAGAATCAGAGTGATGGGGGAGGGGCCTGCACGGGATATAGAAGGCTGCATAGTGCCGTGCGTTCTGCCTCTCACACTCCCATTCTGTGCTCGGCTGTTCATGGCTAGCAGGTCTTTTCTTGGAAAGAAAAGACGAGAATGAAGCCAGCCCTTGAGCTGAGCTGCTGCATCCATCACTTGTGCTGCACCTGATCTTACAGGGCAACTAAGCAGCAGGTACTTATATCTGCGCTAAGTGTGTTTATATCTAATATATACCACCATATATCAAATGTATTTGTCACTTAACTGTCCAGCGTCTGTTGTGTATACGACATGTGCGTGTGCTGTGTATACGGCGTGTGTGCTGTGTATGTGCTGTGTATACGGCGTGTGTGCTGTGTATGTGCTGTGTATGTGCTGTGTATGTGCTGTGTATGTGCTGTGTATACGGCGTGTGTGCTGTGTATGTGCTGTGTATACGGCGTGTGTGCTGTGTATGTGCTGTGTATACGGCGTGTGTGCTGTGTATGTGCTGTGTATACGGCGTGTGTGCTGTGTATGTGCTGTGTATACGGCGTGTGCGCTGTGTATACGGCGTGTGTGTGTGCTGTGTGTGTGCTGTGTATACGGCATATGTGCTGTGTATACGGCGTGTGTGCTGTGTGTGTGCTGTATATACGGCGTGTGTGCGCTGTGTATACGGCGTGTGTGCTGTGTATACGGCGTATACAGCGTGTGTGCTGTGTATGTGCTGTGTATACGGCGTGTGCGCTGTGTATACGGCGTGTGTGTGTGCTGTGTGTGTGCTGTGTATACGGCATATGTGCTGTGTATACGGCGTGTGTGCTGTGTGTGTGCTGTATATACGGCGTGTGTGCGCTGTGTATACGGCGTGTGTGCTGTGTATACGGCGTATACAGCGTGTGTGCTGTGTATGCGCTGTGTATACGGCGTGTGTGTGTGCTGTGTGTGTGCTGTGTATACGGCATATGTGCTGTGTATACGGCGTGTGTGCTGTGTGTGTGCTGTATATACGGCGTGTGTGCGCTGTGTATACGGCGTGTGTGCTGTGTATTCGGCGTGTGTGAACTGTGTGTGTGCTGTGTATACGGCGTGTGTGTGTGTGCTGTGTTTGGCACTTAATAAAGTTTCATATTGTAAGGTTTATTGGTATATCTAATTCCTGGTGTGCACATGTTTACATGCAGAACTTTTTGGCTTGTTGAGTGCTGTGTATGGCTTATGTGTGTGCGGTATACGGCATGTGAGTGCTGTGTGCAGTATACAGTATCTCCTGTGCATGTGTACTATATATGGCCAGTGTGTGTCATGCGTAGTGTACAATATGACAACTGTGTGACGGCTGTGTGCAGTATACGGCCAGTGTGTCAGAGCGGTGTGTGTATGTACAGTGTCTCCTGTGTAATATATATGATTTACCAATCTGCGCTTCAAACAAAGACAAACCTGGAAAAGCAGTTGTGAGACGCAAACATCACAGCGCACCAAAGAGAATCATCTACGGCCGCCACAGTAGGGGTATAGGGGAGAGTTAATTAATTGTTTGACCAATTATAGCCGGGTCATTTTCAAGTTGATGATTTTGTGCGGCCCCCGAAGGTTGGTAGAATTTTCCAAATGGCCCCCGGCAGTAAAAAGGTTCCCCACCCCTGGTTTAGATGGACATTATTTGATTGACTAAGTTTCTGGTCCACCCCTCACCTCAAAAGACATAAGCTAAGTGAGACAAGTATAACAGTCGTTTTTCTGTCCCACATCTGCAGCGATTGACATTCACCTGAATAGGCCATCAGACTTGGCTCACTGACACTTTCAAGTGTATAACAATTTGACTAATCGTTATTGATATAGGCTTTAACTAGAGATGCTGTCATTATCATCATAGATATTTCAACTCTTAATAACCAATAATGAGTACTCCTAATCTGTATATTAAAATAATACTTTTTCCTGTTTTATAAATTAATAATAGGAGCTCCGTAATATTGGTCTAGGTCCTTAGTAGAGATCAGCAGATCCGTGGAAGTTTAGGTTCACTGTGTTTAGCCTGACTTTAGATAAAGTTCAGTTCGGGACCTGAACTTGACCCGAACCTCATTGGAAGTCACTGATTCATTGGAAGTCACTGATTGGGCAGTTCGGCTCTCCGCCTACATGTAGCCAGCCATAAACAAAGCACTTACATGGGACGGAAGGCGGATTTTTTTTGTGTGATTTTTACCCCCAGTGTGAGCCATTCAAACATGGCTCACACTGGGCTGAGAGTACCTGAGCATAGTGATGCTCACTCGAGTGGGTGCATACGTAAAGCACCCAAACTCCGAACTCAAACACTGTGGAACACCGAACTTTACTGTTTGGGTTCACTTATCTCTAGTCCTTAGTGGATAATGCACATGCACAAAATCATTCACATTGTTAGAATAGTTGGCAAATTCTAAATGTACTCAGCAGGTGGATGTACACCTAATACACATGTAGGCCTCCTGATCCCCACATCTACATGGACAATTTACTTGGCTCAGCATTCACCTGTTCTCAATAGGGAAAGGGAAACAAGCCACTGCCATATACCCCTACTGATGACTTTTCTCTCAAGAGATCAAAAATATCGGGCTTGTTGAAATCCAATATGCCTGATCCTTCTTTCCCCTGACTATTAGCAAAGGGATGAGACATCCCATACACACTAATGGATGAAAATTTCAAACATGGTTCCTTCCAGACAATGAAAAAACATCATCAGTCTGCTAAAATGTTTGTTGAAAAATATCACATGATAAACTTTGATATGGTGAAAGTCAACAAGTTTAGTTTAATATGTATGGCCTGCCTTAATCCTTCCATACACATTGGTCAACTGTCTGACGAACGTTGGGTAGGCCAAGCATTCGGCTGGCAGCTATCTCTAACCCAACTCTTCCATCTTGCGCTGATGTGATCTCTAAGATAGAACAAAAGGATCCAACATATCTGATTTCGAACTGTCGATCCTTATCTTCCCTGACATTCATCTGTTGGTGACCTCACACATTGGACTGTTGTCTGAACCCGTCGATATTAGCTAGTTCAGCCGCCGTTAATCTATTGTGTATCTGGGCATTTAGGCTGGGATCACACATACGTATCACTCGGATGAGTGCTATCTAATGTTTTATAGGATAGCATTCGAACCATTGTTATTCAATGGGACAGTGCTGATGACGGACTTTTTTCACTAACAGAATCTGTAAAATCGTATGACCCCAGCCTTGCGCTAATCATATTAAACTTTACTTCTTTGTTCGGCATTATCAAGGAAACAAAATGCCCAAAAAACCTTCTTGTCTGGCTTTGCCTGTAATTTATATACAGTTGTTGTTTAGGGCTATTGTTTTTATAGTCGAGCAAGACGCTGTGTATTCTGTCACAGACAGATGCAGGTCATCACATGTCCCGTTCTGTGAACCAGGGTAAACAAAAGATCTTCTCTGTTTAGGGTAATGCTGTGTTTCAGACCATGTGCAGACTTAATGTGGTTTTCAAAACAAGCAAAGCAAAGGAAGGAATCGGTTCAAAGTTCTTTTCAGCATGGTTTGTGGATATTACAGGAGAAATAATAACCTTTAGAAGCGCAGAGCCCTGTTGGGACATGCAGGTGAAATGTAGGAGAGCAGCTGTCACCTCTAGGAATCACTCATCATGCGTGGAGCTGGGTGGGATTGGTTTCAGCTGGACAAACATTTTATCTACATCAACTGATGTGCAACTTTCTGTCCTACTGAGTCGATCAGGTCAGATCACACACTCTTTAGCTCTCCTTATCTTTCTATCAACACACTGTACAGGTGGCCTTTTTTATTGCTGCATCCAGACTAAGCAAATAGTTCCATCAATAGAGGAGTGTGTTCTGTCCTCATTGTGACCAGAGCGTATCAGGGCAATCAGCCATGCCAAGGATGATCACGTCTTGCCCACACGGGCACATAATGCACGTTACAAAAAATCAATATCAGTGCAACATATAATGTACACTACTCACAAAAAGTTATGGATATTCGGCTTTCGGTGAAACTTCAGGATGATCCTAAAATGCCCTCCAACCATTACAGGTGAACCTAATGTGATGTTCTCTAAACTTTTGATTGCACATGTCCAACTGTTCAATGATTCAGTACTTTTTGCACAACTTGATGTTTTCTAACAAGGCGCTTAATGGCATAATTCAAAACAGCTGTTTACTCCATGAATCGACCAATACATTTTGTGATTCTTTTAGAATTTGTATTTAAACAGTCCTGCTCATTATGCTGTTCACATTTTAACATCACGAAACCAAAACGACACCTAACAATTGATCAACAGTACCTCGCTATTGCAAAGCTTCAAGCAAGATGATCTCAGAAAGAAGTGGCCACTGAGTTTAGAGTGTCACAGAGTGTCATCAGCAAGTTGCAACAGAGATACAGAGAGACTGGAAGAGTAACAGAAATGCATAGAGGTGGACGTCCTACACTGATGACCTCTTTATTGTGAAGTGAACAATGCCTTTTGGAACCAGATGATGAATGCCACACACCTCCAGTCACATTTAAGGGAAGTGAAAAGCACCCAAGTGTCACATAAGACCATTCAAAAGCATTTACATGAGCATGGTCTGTGTGCTAAACAACCTGCAAAGGTACATTATCACACCACCAGAAACAGGTGTCACCTACGCTGGATGAGGGACCATTGAGCCTCAGTGCTGTTACCTGATGAAAATCGATTCATACTGATAAGAAAGGATGGCTGCCAATGATGTTGGAGATGTCAAGGAGAGCACTATGCATCAGCCACTGTTATCATCAGACAAGTCTTTGCTGGTGGTGGTGTTACAGAGTGGGCAGATGTGTCTAGTCAATACAGAACTGCCTTACACTTTGTGAGTGGTACAGTGACAGCCCCTACTACTGGAATAACATCATTAACCCAGTCATTGCGCCTCTGCATGAACAATACAGTGGTACCTTGCTTAACGAGAACAATCCGTTCTGGGACTGTGCTTGTTAATCAAGGTACTCGTTCAGCAGAGCAAGATTTCCCATAGGAAATCATTGCAATGCTGACGATCCGTTCCACAACGTCTAAAATGTCCCATCCTGGTCCCCTATTCTGTCATTCCACACATGCACAAACTCACACAAACACACACAAACACACACAAACACACATGCACGCATGCACACGCACATATTTACGGAAGGTAAGGTGAGCATAATACTGTATGTGTGTGCGTGCGTGTGTGTTTGTGTGTGTTTATGCGTACATGTGTGTGTTTGTGTGGACTGCAAGTGCGGGTCAGAGTGCGGTGGATGGACGGAACTGGAAGTGTGTGTGGTGAGAATTTCGCTCGTACAGCAAAGCTTTCTCGTAAAGCGGGTTACAAACTTACAGAAAGCTTTGCTTGTTAAGCGAAATTCTCGTTAAGAGGGTTACTCGTTATGCGAGGTACCACTGTATAGGCCAAATTTAATCTTCATCGATGACAATGCTCCAGCTCATTGAGGTCACATTTTAGGGAACAGTTGCTGGAGACTGGGGTACCTCAAATGGAGTGGCCTACGCTTTCTCCGGACCTGAATCCCATAGAAAATCTATAGGATCAGCTGAGTCACCATCTAGAAGCTTGTAACTGTACCCCAGCACCTCAATGACCTGAGGGCCACCCTTCAAGAAGAGTGGGATGATTCCATGCCTCAGCAGACAATAACCCCACTTGTGAACAGCATGAGATGTTGTTGTTAGCTCTAAATGATGCTTAAGGCCACATGACAGATTATTGAGACATTGGCATTTCTTGGGGGGTATAATATACACCACAGTTGTTGGCTTTTGTTTCAGTAAATTGTTTGAGATGAGGAAATGTCCATTGTATACTTCTACTTAAATTCCCTACTTACAAGACAAAATATCACTGAACTTTTTACGTTTTCCATACATCTCACCCAAAAGCTAAACATCCCTAACTTTTTGTGAGTAGTGTATATATAAGTGTAATCAATTTAGGTATGTGCGCACGTGTGCGTATTACATGCAGTTACGCTGTGTTCTGCACCGCAGCGTAACTGCATGCGTCCTGCGTCCCCTGCACAATCTATGGAGATTGTGCAGGAGCCGTGCGCACATGGCATATTAGAACGCAGCGATTCGGCTGCTTGCCGAATCGCTGCGTTCTAAGAAGTGACATGTCACTTCTTTTGTGCGTTCTGCATGCTGTCTATAGAGAGAGGCAGCATGCAGAGCGCACGAATCTGCCGGCACCATGCGCTTCAGAACGCAGCTTTTCAGCTGCGCTCTGAAGCGCACATTTTCGGTGCGGTGGAGAGCGCACACGTGCGCACATAGCCTTAACTGGCTACAGGAAAATTGAAGAGGAAAACAGCATAAAAATGCTAAATACTAGTCATCTGATTTGACTGTTGAAGGTGCCAGTCAGAGTAAAAAATAAACTTAAATCAATTCCATTAGCCAATGGAGGCAGCCGCTCAGTTGCTCCTGTTGCCACAGAGAGAATTAGTAAATCAGTTCGTAACTAGAAATGAGCAAAACTGTGGAAGTTTAGTTCAGCGCATGCAGCCAAACTGTACCTCCACAGGTTTGGACTTGGCCCAAACCCCATGCAGGCAGCCATAAGCAGATCACTTCCGGGGGCAGGATTTTTCATTTTTGGGGGGTTGTTGTTACCCCCTGTGCAAGCTGCTCAAACACAAGTCAGTGTTCGGCCAAAAACCAAACACTGAACCTCATCTCTATTCGCAACTAATCAAATTAATTACAAATTTCCCCAATATTTTGGGTTCTAAGTTTTGTCAAATCTGAATGTTATGGTATTTGAATCAAATCCAGTAAAATGGGGGCCCTTAAGTTGACAGTGGTGCAAGTCTTCACCCCAAGCCCCAAGTGACTGCATGGAACTCAGCACCAGAACCCAAGATAACTGTGTAGGATATTGAACCTGTGACGACAAAGATGTGTAAGGAATCAAGTGAAGCCTAAAGGCCCTGTTACACGCAACTACATCGCTAACGAGATAACGCTGGGGTCACAGAATTCGTGACGCACCTCCGCGTCGTTAGCGATGTTGTTGCGTGTGACACCTACGAGCGACCGCTAATGATCCCAAAAACGGCAAAAATCATTGATTGTTGACACGTCGTTCCTTTCCGAAATATTGTTGCTCATTTTGGACGCAGGTTGTTCGTCGTTCCTGAGGCAGCACACATCGCTACGTGTGACACCCCGGGAACTATGAACAACAGCGTTCCAGCGTCCTCCGGCAATGAGGTGGGAGTGACGTTAATGCGGCTGCTCTCCGCCCCTCCGCTTCTATTGGTGGCACGCAGTGTAATGTCGCTGTGACGCTGCACGAACCGCCCCCTTAAAAAAGAATTTGTTCGCCGGCCACAGAGACGTTGTTAGGAAGGTATGTGCGTGTGACGTGTACTAGCGATATTGTTCGCCACGGGCAGCGATTTGCCAGTGACGCACGCACGACGGGAGCGGGTGCGATCACAGGCATTGCTAGCGATGTCGCAGCGTGTAAAGACTTAAGACAGGTGAATACATATATTTTTACTTTGTGACCCCTTTCATCTTGCCAGTTTATTATGTTTTGGGGCTCGTAGAGACCTCAGAGCATGATAAATGTCTTTTCATGGTTAATTTGGCCACTTTTGATCTGGAACAAATTTTATTCAGAGCTAATAAAATTTTCACAATTATGGGTGCATTGTTGTAGGGAAAAAATTGTTGCTTTTTCTTGAGTTTTAGACACAGATTCAGCCCATATTTATTTCTTGCTAAGGGTCCTATACTGTCTGTACCACCGACTCTGCGACTCCACAATATGTAACTGAAAAGAGAATTTTAATAGCAATGATTATATGTGGATCTCTTGCTCCACTTGCATTTCAATGACTGTCGCAAGCAATATTTTAATTTTGGCATGGATTTAGGCTACTTGTGAGGCCCATGTACTGGCTAGTGAGGCCCCAAGAGAACAAAGCTTGAAGTGCTCTAAGATGGGGCATAAGTGGCTTCTTCACTCGTGAAAAGACTATGGATGGTTTGCATGTCAGCCTATGGTGTTCTGCTGCATTTTTGAGTAAAACAAGGAGGTACTAAGACTAACCATAGACCGTTCTGTTCTTACCAAAAAGCAGAAGCAGTGGTGAAAATAATAATATATGAAGAAAAAGCTACTGATGCAATTTCCTATAAATATTCTCAGATCTAAGGCTTGGTGCACTTATCCGCTGCTCGTGTACATTAACATACTGTTCAAGTTTGCAGTTAGATAAGTAAGGAATCTAGAAAATCTTTTCCAAGTCAGCAATGGTACTGATGATTTTCCACAAATAACTTCATTAGTTCAGAAAACTAAAATTGGTATTTATGAAGCATTTTCTGAGAAGCATGTGATACATCTTGTACCAGAGAAGGAAATATGGTCTGTTTAGAAACGACACAAAGTTGCTGATATTTCTGAGGATTGAATTATTAATAAATTATGAATACAGTGTAATAGGAGGACTTTTGGAACATGATTTCGCTTTTTTTATTAAACAGATGATACATTTTGAGTTGATTCTAACTATAATTTCTCATCAATGATTGCAATGGATAGACTACGAGGCTCCGATGCTGATTATGACACATTTCAGTACATTACTTAAGATAGTGGAAATGGACGCTTGTCTACTGAAATATAACATGTATAAGCAAAATCATTCAAAAGATGAATTGCTCAGGACTAAGCAAATCTAAAAATTCTGATGATGTATACACATATATAAACAGCACCAAAACATGCATCAGTACCATAAATACCTCGTTTGGCAGATTGACAGCATCAGACCCTTCACTTAAAACATTACTGCCACTTTACTCAATGAATTAAGCTTTTTTTTTTTAGTGTGGACGGTGATGACCAGAATGTTAGTTTGATTAAGAGTGGTTTCACACATCCAACATTCTTGGTTTCTGTATAGCCAAAAAAACCTTTAAAAGGAGAATTTTATTACTTTCAATTAAAATACGTGAAAGCCAACACACATGTGTGAATACAACATATATATATATATATATGTATATAAAAAAACACATCAATATATATGAAAAGTCGGAGGAGAGGGACCCAGGGCAAATTCCCTAGTTTTTCCACTTCCTACCCACGGAGGTTGGCACCCTAAACAATACGAGATGGCGTCCCTGCTCAATGAAGGTTGTCCCTCTTTTCTCCAACACTGACCAAGATATTTTGTGCTCTTAAGCTCGGTGTAGGGACAGTATACACATAGTGAGATGTACCTAATGACAATATAGATACGAGTGCTCATATCTCACATTGTGTAGGGTGCAAACCTCCGTGGCTAGGAAGGGAAAACAAGGAAATTAGCCCTGGGCTCCTCCCCTCTGACTTTCATTTCATTTTACACATTATATATATATATATATATATATGTGTTTTATTCACATGGGTGTGTCGATGTTCATGTATTTTAATTGAAAGTAATAGAATTCTCCTTGAAAGGATTTTTGATTAAATTGACACCCTTAAATTATTCGAATGGTTTCTATACAGACTACAATGTCCAAACAGGCCATTGGTCAGCCACAGCCAGTCTGAACATTTCAGTCCATCCATGGACCATGAAACAGGATTTTGGAAAAAGAAATGTATTATTTGAACCTCCTTGGCTGTGCTTGATTTTGTGCTGGGATTTCCTGCTGGGAGAGAGGGGAGAGAGCTGCCATAAAAAAATAAAGTAAATTGTACTTAATAGGGTAACAACACTTTTTAAAGATGTTTACTGGTTTCAAAGTAAAACCTAGTCCCAAAGGTTGGACCAGTTTTAAAACAACAACATCAGTACATAACTACAAAAGCCCTTACCGCACGCTGACAGTGTTGCAGCCTTGTCAAATAAAAAACGATGTTCTGACCACCGTGACCACGCCAGCCAATCAGTTAGCTCAGTGGTCATGTTGAGGTAGATGAAACAAGACTACTGAGCCCAGGGTTTGGCTGCCGTAGTCCCATGCAGCTTTGTCATCAGAGACCAGCCAACATCAACTGACGTGGAAGTAATTTAGAGCTTGAATGTGAAAATGTAATGTTATTGGCCAAAGCAGGTTTTATATAATGAAAAGCCTAATTTGCTATCCACAACATCTATAAATGGTCCATCTGAAGCGATCATCATATGACATGCCCGTGAATGCAACTGGATGATGAATGCCTACAGGCACACTGATAGATCTCATTTAATCTTGCTTGCTGATGTTTAAAGAGGTTGTCCACTACTTTTACACTGATGGCCTATGCTTACAATAGGTCATCAATGTTTGATCAGCCGGGGTCCGACACCCTGCACTCCCAACAATGAACTGTTCTGGGTGCCGGCGGCAGCGTCCGGAAGTTCTGGAGCTTCCAAATATTCTGGTATCAGCTGTGGCCGTTACTGCACATACACCTCCCATTCAAATCAATAGGAGGCGGGTGTGCAATACCCAACCGCAGTTGGAGCTGTCGATCAGTTGATGGGGCAGCTCCAGAAGTTAGCATTTCCAGCACTTAGAACAACTGATTGGCGCGGGTGCCGAGTGTCGGATCCCAGACGATCGGACATTGATAACCTATCCTAAGGATAGGCCATCAATGTAAAAAAATCTTTAAGAAGTTTCGTGTGTTATGTCCTACTTGTTAGATGACTCAAGTTTTTATGAAGCTATTTATTGGTACAGGCTGTTAATAAATGTCATTGTGCTGTGTCATGTTGATGTACTGATGTAACAATATTTCTTTTATCTATATGTGTACATTAATGTATACGTCTAGTCCAATCTAACAACTCCTTTACGTTTCTATCATATTGGCTTTGTGTAAATGATAATCCAGGCAATTACATTCTTTACTATCCTGTTTCCTTCCCTAACTGGTATTGAGTGATCAATTCTCCATTAAGTCACTAAACAACCCAAAAACCTATTTTGTGAACCAGCAGAAATATGCTGAGTATTGTTGGTGGGCAGAATCATATCCCTGCCTATGTAATGCCTTTATAGACTCCATATATTAAAAGATATGTTCTCCAGAGACTATACCTTATTTGTGATTGTAAAATGAAGGGTTTTAGATATGTTACAGACCATGAAGAAAAAAATCAATTGATATTTATGCTCAATGAGTCAAATAAATATTCCTCGTAAAATTTTAAACTAACTAGAAAGAAGTAATTTATTCCACACGGAATATTATAAAATTATATACAGTATAATATATATATATATATATATATATATATATATATATATATATATATATATATGAAAGAGCAATATATCATAACTCTGTTGTGCAATCTTTGTAATTCCACACCCTATGCCTCGATGTTATAAAGATGATTACGGACAGATATACTCAGTCACACCAGGGATAATTATTGCCGAGCACAGTGATTCCAAGAAGTGGCCGCTTACTGCAAACACTTTGCCTTAGGCACTCTAATAAATTCTAATTTTCATTTATAGGCAGCACAACTCTATAGAACATAGTGGTAACATAATATACAGTGAATTATAGGGCCATATTAACTTTAGTTAAAGAGATTAAGATATTTTAATATAAACATAGCTAAGGAAATTAATACCTGAGTGTTGGTTCGTTAGTACGAATATTAATGCTGGTACGTTTTGCTGCAAATACAAGTAACATGAGACTTTATGGCCATTTATTGGTATTTAATAGCTTCAGGGTTAAACAATAGAGTTGATTACACATATACATATAACACTAGTATGACTATATTCGACTATATGAACTGTATGGACTGTTCATGGACAAGTATGCTGATCTTGCCTTGACAACACTATGACATTATTTCAAATGTACAACCATTGAATCTTGATCATAAAGAGGTTGTTCCCTACTTTTAGATTGATGGCCTATCCTTAAGTTAGGTTATTAATGTGTGATCGTCCAGGGTCCGACATCTTGCACCACCACCAATCAGCTGTTCTCGGTCCCAGCGGCGGCAGCAGGCAGCCGGAAATGCTCAATTCTGGAGCTGCTCAATCTTCTGATAGTGGTCTCGGCCGGGTACTGGATTTCCTCCTCCCATTCACATCAATAGGAGGCGGATATACAGTACACGGTCGCTATCAGAAGACGGAGGAGCTCCAGAACTGAGCATATCTGGCTGCCTGCTGCCGCCGCTTGGACCGAGAGCAGCTGATGGGATTGGACACCCCACACCCCCTCCAAACAATCAATGTAAAAATAGTGGACAACCCCTTTAAGTAAGGCCTCCAAAGCTGTCTTGATTGTCCTGTATTCATAGACAATATAGTCTAAAGGCCCCGTTACACGCAGTGATGTATCTAACGATATCTCGCCAGGGTCACGGATTCCGTGACACACATCCGTCATCGTTAGCGACGTCGTTACGTGTGACACCAATGAGCGGCCGATAACGATGGAAAATAGTCACCAAATCGTCCATCATTGACACGTCGTTCATTTTCAAAAAATCGTTGATTGTTGAGGACGCAGGTAGTTCGTCGTTCCCGAGGCAGCACACATCGCTATGTACGAGACTTCGGGAACGACGAACTACAGCTTACCTGCGGCCGCCGGCAATGAGGAAGGAAGAAGGTGGGCAGCGATTTGCCTGTGACGCACAAACGACGGGGGCGGGTGCTTTCCCCAGCGACATCGCTAGCAATGTCGCGCTGCGTGTAAAGCCCCCTTTATACAACCACCTCTTTTGAAATATTAGATAAATGAAGTAATGATATTTGGAACCGAAACAATAACACATTGGCATATCGAGCATGTGTGCAAATGTCAAACAAAAAACATGAGACCATCCGGGCCAGCGTGCTAACTGATCAACGTTTTAGATTGTGATGGTTAAAGATCAGCAAATCGAATTTGAGTAGAATTTTATGATTTTTACTGATCCCTGCAAATTTAAATCACTTTCAATTTTATTTCTGTGACTCATAAATAAAACTGTCTGCTACCATTTTACACATAGCAGAAGAATGCATCAGCCAAAGGATGCTCACAGGAGCCCATGCAGGTAGTTCCATGCTTTTCAGGCATAACAGTACATAGTATAGGACAGCCAATCAGAAGGGACTGTCCTAGTCTGTATAAAAGCCAAGGCAGGAAATGCAGCATCTACAGTATTTTTAGGGAAATTTTGGATCTCACAACTCAGGTATACAGGGGCTAAGAGAAATCCCTCAAACATTTGACAAAAATTTCAGACATGTCTGTTCAAGAACTACATAAGTGAAGAAGAAGGGTGTAGTAGTCTGCAAAATTATAAAGAAATTAAATTAATATGCGGTGGTAGAGATAGGACAGGTACCAGCTGCACAAGTGGCAGATTCAGTGTGATTGATTAGTGACGTGGTGTATCTGGCATATATCCTGCTGCTTTTTTTAATTACAATTACATATGTTTTCTTCAATCTTCATGCACTAGAGAGCAGTAAGCCAGTACAATATTTTTTACAGTAAAAAAATGAAATTAGTGTCAGGTAAAGAAGGTGTGCTTGATTGTCAGAAGTGAGATACTGAGTTTTTGCAATTCTTTTTGTGAAGGGATGAATAATTGTCTTTCTTAAAATCTAAAGAAAATTCCCAAAACTCAGATTTCAACTGCAAGCGTCTATCTCTATCTACATCTAATATATAAAGCTGAATGTGTGTGTATGTGTGTGTGTGTGTGTGTGTGTGTATGTCCGGGATTGGCATCCGCACCGTCGCAGCTACAGCCACAAAATTTTGCACACTCACACGTCTGGACCCCGAGAGCGTCATAGGCTATGTTTTGAGGGGAAATTTTAACCCCGCGCTTTAGTTATTCGCCAAAAAACCTGCCTCCATTAAAGCGAATGGAGCTGGGAGCCACAGTGCAGCAAGAACTTCAGAAGAATGCGAAGCCACGCCCTTATATGGAATGTTGGCGTGACACAATGCAGCCAGGGAAAGAGACAGACACAGACAGGGCAAGAAACAGACATAGACAGGGTAAGAGACAGACACAAAGACAGACACAGACAAAGAGACAGACTGACAGGGAAAGAGAGACAGGGAAAGAGAGGGAAAGAGAGAGACAGGTTAAGAGACAGACACAGACAGGTAAAGAGACAGACACAGACAAAGAGACAGACAGGGAAAGAGACAGACAGGGAAAGAGACAGACAGGGAAAGAGACAGACAGGGAAAGAGACAGACAGGGAAAGAGACAGACAGGGAAAGAGAGGGAAAGAGACAGACAGGGAAAGAGAGGTTTTTGTGTGCAGAATACATTTTTGTTAATACATTCTATTTTGTTAACAGCAGTTATTAACCCGGGCGAAGCTGGGTAGTACAGTAGTATATACATATATATGTATATATATATATATATATATATATATTACACACACGCACATATATATATATATATATATATGTATATATATATATATAGAGACATATATATATTTTTTTTTTTTTGTACAAAAGGTATGGTAAAAAGAAAAAGTGCCAATGGCCCTGGACTGGGTAGTGAAAAAAACCAAACCTTGGATAAGAATGTAAAAGCTGCAAGCAACAGCAGCAACACATGACTGGTGCCAACCGCCCAGACAGTAGAACTACTAAGTGCAGATCACAATTGGCCTTATCTGTCACTGGCAAGCGTATGGGAGAGGAAATGGAGGGCGTTATGAATGCTGCACCATATATTGTGCATCACTCATCTCAGTCACAGAAGGATGATGTTACCTCTGACAGTGATACCGTCAGTTTCGCTCCGTGCTTCCTACATGACAGTCTGTCTCGTCACAAATGACTAAGCGGAATTATTTTTGGACTCTTCAAATTAAAAAAAGCAGGAACTGTTTGTTAGGGCGCTGGTATTAAATGGGCTGTTGGTTACTATTAAGTTACCATACGTTTCTATGGTAAGGTCAATCTGAGATTACTAAGGGCTTAAAAGGGGTTGGATACAGTCCTAGGAGACCTCAGACTGTTACATTCATCTTACAGTTATGTTACATGTTTTGGAAAAATTAATTGAACTTAACAAATTCAAATTTGAAAATATTCATTCTTCTCTATTGAAGGCAATAAAAAAATTATCTTTAAAAAGCTTTATTGACTTTTAGGCTCTTCCATTTGTCTTCCATAACCCAATGAATATCTTCCACTTATGCTCTTAAATAGATGAAAAAAGCTGAATATTACCACAATGGGGACAATATCAAAGTGGATTCATATCTGCGAATCCATGCAACATCCTAAATCACTAAGTCAACACCACAATATCATCCAAGTATGGCAATTTAAACCTTGCACATATAAAAAAATGTATGTATATATGCACACACAGACAGACACACACACACACACACACACACACACACACCTGAATATGTTGCAAGGTGTAATTAATCATTTAGAAGGCTGCAATAGCTGTGTCCCTGTGCATGATGCTCGTATATAGTGAAGCCAACATAAGGCTGAACATGTTGGGCACCTTGCCACAACAATTATGTCTTCATGGCAAAATCAACACTTGAGACTTGACCTAAGATATCACCAATTCTCACCCTGCTGTGAGACATCTCAGTCATTTTCCGCTAACACATTAATCATCAGCTTGTATAAAATAATAAAATAATACACTCCAATACTAGGATAGAAACCTTTGCATGTTAACATGTGTTATTTATTTGTCAACTGGTCTTCTGGTCTTGACTATGACAGCTGGTTTGGTGGTACAGAAGTGTGAGGAAAGATTCTATTGAGCACCTTAATCAAGTATACAAGTACATATACTATGAAATAGAAAATAGTTTCAATATTTGATCACATTAGTCATACTTTATAAATACCTTTAGTGTAGGTTCAGGAGTTCATACCATTTTACAAGACACATCTATGAAATAGAACCTTGATAATTTACAGGTCATCCTCGTTATCGGTCTTCAGGAGCACACTGCTTCCCTGCCTAATGCCCAGAGATGCAGCACTCCTGATGATGGTGGACTGTTTAGACCAGCAGCATGGCTGAGGAATATCCACAACTTTGCCTCTGGACATCATAGAAGCAAAGTGACACTGAAGCTAGTCCAGTCAGCTTCAGAGCAAGGGTTGCAAATCACATAGTGACGAGCCCACAAGCGCTGTACTCCACCAGAAGCAAGCATTAAATTATATAATTTAAAATCCCTTCACTCTGTAGAAAGAAGAGGATTTTTAATAAGAGGTACATTTCAAAATTGCTTGTTTTTACAACCAATTTTACCCATGTTAAATTTAACAATTTTTTTTTCCCATGTATGATGACTATAGATGAGCGGACCTGTGGAAGTTCATGTTCACCGGGGTCAGATCAGGACCTGGACTTGACCTGAACCCAATGGAAGTCAATGATTGGGCAGTTTGGGTTTCCACCTACATACATCCAGTCTTAAGCAGGGCACTTAAGCCGGCCAATAGACCAATAGAAGTGGAGGGGCGGAGCTGAGCAGGATGTAAACATCCCGCCCACCTCCTTCCTTCCGCATTGTGGGCCGGGAGCCGCAGGATGCAGGTAAGATCTGTTCATCGTTCCCGGGGTGTCACACACTGCGATGTGTGCTACCCTGGGTATGATGAACAACCTGACGTGCAATTCTAGAGACAGGTACGATGTGTATGCGATGAACGTTTTAATGTTCAATCGCAATCGCACGTAGCTGTCACACACTGCAATGTACCTTACGATGCCGGATGTGTGTCACTTATGACGTGACCCCGCCGACACATTGTAAGATACATTGCAGCGTGTAAAGCGGGCTTAAGACCCAACAATCACAAGAATGGAGACCTCTGTCCTCCATTTGAACAGAGCGGCAGTGGAGCATACATTGCTCCTCTCCATACCATCTCTATGGTACAACCAGAGTAAAGCCATCGAGTGTTACTGGCAGTCCCATCAAACAAAGGCGGATCACGGCACAATAAGTCCATAAAGGTCAGTCCCATGTGTGTTGAATTGTGCAGCTGCAGATATGAGTGTTTATTGCTGCATTCAAACAGGTAAAAGTCCTCTTTTTAGTTATCGTCAATGCATTGAAGAGTTGATAACTTGTAGTAACCAGAAGACCCCTCAAGGAGTTTGAAAAAGAAGCTACATAATGCTCTAGTGTCTTTCAAAAGTGCAACATAATTGTAGTTACCGTGAAAGAGCATGGTTGAGGTTTCTGATTGAGGTAGACCTATTGTAAGACTTCAAGTGACCGATCTTGTCCGCTACTCAGGAGGGTGTCACGAGGACAACAGCTCCTTTTAAGTTAATAATAGAATTTGGCTAAGTCTTGCATCAGAACTGTTAAAATAGTTAAAAGTAGCATGATTCTGTTTATGAAACGGCTAATTAGAATGGTTACATTCATTGAATGCCCTCTTTGGTGTATAGGATGGGCAGGGACGGTTGTGTAATAAGTGTCTCGGAAACACCCTTAAATATAAAAAAAGAACAAAATACAATTCCAAGTTCTGCCTCATAGACAGTGTCTGTCCAGTCTACAGAAAAGGTGAAACACGAGGTAATGGTTGGCAGTCCTCAACGACACTTAACATGTGATTTTAAGCATTTTAGATGTATCAAATACAACGAGCACTGTTAAGAATATATGGCTAGCCTCCAGTGAATGAACAAGACAGAATTGTGCCATATCACAGGATTCATATGTCCTTTTTTCTTATATAGTGTTTGTCTGAGATGCTTTCACACTTATTAAACAATGGCTGCTATTGCAAATCAATAAGAGGGATCTTTGTGGCTGCTCATTGCAATGGACCGATATGGACTACTGATTGCCCATAACCAAAAAGTTACATAAATAAAAAATAAAACACGGGAGAACTCATGCTAGTCATAGTCACAGAATGCAGAATAAGTCTGAGCGACATGAAGGGCTGGAAGAAAGGCTTCATTACACAGCACAACGCCCCAGGCCAACTTCTCTACAGTGGTGAGACACGTAGGCCCAGCAGTACAGTCAATAGCTACATAAAATCTGACATTTACACAAACAAGAAGGGCTGCTGGCTGCTGTGAGACAAACATCCATAACACACTTTTTTCAAGGAATACAGCTGTAGGGTTATGTAACACCCGGCGAAGAGCTATATTTTGTATAGGACCTCAACTTTTTACAACAATGAATCGTTCTGCAGATAATATTAAAGTTCTAAGTGTCTTTCATTGAGTTCAATAGGATAAAATAAAACGTGGTTTTCTTTTCTGTAGTTTAAGTAGCTTAGAAGCTCTATTCATCCTTTGAGCATCTGTGAGGTCTCTTTTTGACTTTCCCATTGTCACATTCAGCATGACCTGTGTAGCTCCGATTGGGACTCTGTACCACATTCAAGTCCACATATAAACTTGAAAGGTT
Organism: Anomaloglossus baeobatrachus; assembly: GCF_048569485.1. Taxonomy (NCBI): domain Eukaryota; kingdom Metazoa; phylum Chordata; class Amphibia; order Anura; family Aromobatidae; genus Anomaloglossus; species Anomaloglossus baeobatrachus. The sequence continues at coordinate 103,251,838 of NC_134355.1, read as the reverse complement.
TCATGTTCTAATATCCTTCAATCTTGAAACTAATAACTAAAAAAAAAGTAAGGTATGTAAGAAAAATATCTCTGGTATAAATTAGCCTCACGTCTAGCCATGACGTTACATTAACATCCCAGCAAAATGAAAAAATCACCAATTATAAGAATTAAAAGAAGGGTTTTATATCATATTTGATGGTAATATTGAAGCCTGGTCAACAAGTGACAGAAAATATCACAGTGCCTTAAAGGTAACTTGTCACCAGATTTGGTGACTATAAGCTGCGGCTACCACCACTGAGCCCTTATATACAGCATTCAAGAATACTGTATATAAGAGCCCAGGCCGCGCTGTATAACGTAATATAACTCACCTAGAGGTCCGGTCCAATGGGTGTTGCTGTTCTCCAGTCCGGTGCCTCCTCTCTCCGGTCCAGCACTTCCTCTCTGCAGCAATCTCCTTCCTCCTTCTATCCAGCCCAGGCCGGCATTGCGATCCTGCGCAGGCGCACTTTGAAAAGTCCTGCTGAGGGCAGATCAAAGTACTGTAATGCGCAGGAGCGAGGAAAGGTTACAGACGGCCAGCGCATGCGCACTACAAAACATTGATCTGTCCTGAACAGGCCAGATCAAAGTGCACCTGCGCAGGACCTCAATGCCGGCTAGTGTGCATGACGTAAGATGAGTCATGCACACGGGCCTGAAAAGAAGGAGAACAGCGATCGCTGCAGAGAGGAGGCGCCGTACCGGAGAGCAGTGACACCCATTGGATCAGACCTCCATTTAGGTGAGTATTAAAAAAAGTGTTTTTTACATTACTGTACAGAGCGGTCTTGACCCTTATATATAGTAATCTGGAAAGGGCTCAGTGGTGGTGGCCGCAGCTTACAGTTGCCAAATCTAGTGACAGGCTCCCTTTAATTCAGTGTTATCTCAAAGTTTATACTAATAATATTCACAAAGTTGAATGTTGGACTTCAAGTGATAACCACTTTCCTGGAACGGAAATAGAGAAGTTGTCACCTCATTTAGAAAGTCAGAATAAATAAGTCATTAAAGGGGTTATCTACTTCAAAAAAATATTGCGAAATCTGCTTAAAGCACCGCTCCAACGTTTTTTTTAATTTCACTGCCGGAGTGGTGATTTAGATTTAAGTCCCTTGCCCCCAGTCTTATACCCACCTGCTGCTATCTTCATTTGTTTCCAGTGCCGCTCCTATCAGTCTCTGGCTAGTTGTGACCTACCGGCAGCTTCAGTGTTTCATGGAGCATGCTGGAGGTCACAACTCAATACAAGTCTATGAAGTGGCATCAAAAGAGGATGAAAACTTTGGAGGGTGAGTATAAGACAGGGGGCAGGGGACTTAGATTTAAAGCACCACTCCAACACTGAAAAAAAGCTGGAGTGGAGCTATAAAATAGTAGGTTATACCACTTACTGATACTTCAATTAACCAAGGTGTCCCAAACTCCAGATATCCGCTCTAGTCTTAGAAGGTCATCTTGTGACTTATACTCAAAACCGGACAGGGTTTCCTATATTGGCATGTCATCGGTGCCATTTATAAAAGGGGCTGGCGGACTACTCATTGCAATAGTTAAGCTTTTGTCTATGTCACAGATGATGCATAAACCAAAAAATGCTTAGGTATTGCAATGACCCAGTTAGCGAGCCCCCTGATGATACTACACTTATGAGATGTCAACACGAAAAATGCGGTCCTGTGTTCAACACCTGCCAGAACCCAGTACAGGAGCAGATATCTGAAGTTTGGAGCATCTTGGATTATTGATTATTGTCTCACATTTTCAAGTGTCTGTCCCACGATTCTACGGCATTGGTGATAATTTGCTGACTAGTGGATGTTCCACCATTGGAACCTTCAACAATTAGGAGAACAGAGAAAGGATCGGCGGTGGGGCATGCACTCATAAGTAATGGATAGAGTAGCATTGTTTTAATGATTGGTGGGGACCCTAGTGGTTAGCAACTTATCACCCATTATATGGATAGCTGAGAAGTTGTAATTGTGTGACCATCCCTTTCAACTACTAAGCAGAAAGTAGTCAGCAGACAGAAAAAAAAGTACTGGACAATTAAACATTACAATATTTCCTTATGTTATCTAATCCCCACTTTTTTTTTTAAAGATGGTTATCGCAAGTCATAAGTGTATTACATGTGACTGTCTTGGAAAATGTGGATATCGTATTGTCAAAGGCTATCTGATTACATCCAGGTTATTGTATAGGTACAGTAAATTTTTGTCTTATGTAAAACTATAGAGGTGGAATTCACATTAAAGGGAACCTGTCATTAGATTTGTTCCTTATAAGCTGCGGCCACCACCAGTAGGCTCTTATATACAGCATTCTAGAATAGTGTATATAAGATCCAGGCCGCTCTGTAGAACGCAAAAATAACTTTTATAATACTCAGCTAGGCAACGGTCCGGTCCGATAGCCGTAGCTGCTCTCCGGTCCGGTGCCTCATCTCTGCGGCAATCTCTGTCCTCCTTCTACCCAGCCCAGTATGGATGATGTGTCCTATGTCATCCACACTGGCCAGCATTGTGGTCCTGCGCAGGCGCACTTTCATCTGTCCTGCTGAGGCCAGATCAAAGTACTGTAATATGCAGGTGCAAGGAAAGGTTAAAGACCGGCTACACATGCTCACTACAATACATTTTATGTGCCCTGAGCAGGGCAGATCACAGTGCGCCTGCGCAGGACCTCAATGCCGGCTATTGTGGATGACGGAGGACATGTCATGCAAACGGGCCTCAATAGCAGGTGGATGGCAATCGCTGTAGAGAGGAGGCGCCGGACCGGAGAGCAGCAACACCCATTGGACATGACCTCCACTTAGGTGAGTAATATAATACTGTTTTTTATGTTATACAGAGCAGCCTGGGCTCTTATATACAGTATTGTAGAATGCTGTATATAAGGGAATACAGGTAGTGGCTGCAACTTATAGTCGGCAAATCTGGTCACCGGTTCCCTTTAAAGTTCACATTAAAGTTCAATAATGAACTCTCGTGATATAGGCTGAGACAGCATTCTTCTTATAACTCAAATTGTCATTGATAGTAAATTACAGTTGAGATCTCCATAAATGATAATGCCAAGATGGTTGTTTTGCACTCAGGTTGGGAGTTGCTTGTTTAGATGTCCTGGAATTCTTGTCGATGCTCATAAAGTCTTTAGGTTTTCTAGCTACACCCTGCTCTCAAGCTATGATCAATATTGTTGTTTCTGGTGAGCATCGAGACATACATTGCTAAGGTAGTGCTCATCTACTTTATAGAGATTGATTGAAGATGCTACTAGTTTCAATATAAGAAATAGAAAAACTAGGGCCCCGATTCATCATGACCGGCGTGAACAGCAACAGTCTTGATGAAGAGGCATGTTAGAGTCAGACGCTACTTATTCATTACAAAAGCAATTCCGTGTGCCTCACCATAAATCTTACTCCAGCCAGGGACTGGAGTAAGATTGCTGGAGTAAGGCAGACCACAGCTTGTCATGAATTAGGCGGATAGTGCCATCACAAACCTGTTTCTCCCATACCACCCCAGTTCCACCCATTGCAGAGCTGGTTGAAACTCTTATGTTGTGAAAAAATGTTTAACTTTTCAAAGTGATTTACCCCAGAACTCTGGCATATTTTCTTAGATAAATCAAAAAAAGATCAAATATTTAAAAAAGTCGATAAACATTCGTTAAATTAATTAAACATGTAGCTTTAAATATAGAAGATAGTTTCTGGAAGGACAGATTTCTATTTAATTAAATGTAGCTTCTAAAAATGCTCCTCAGATCCAAGTAAAGGTGGCCATACATTTTAGACTTACGTGAGATCGATCCACCAACTTCAGAAGACAGGCTAACAGTGTATATGCATACAAGATTTTTATCCAGCAGGCAACAGTACAAAAAAGGATGGAGCGTGTTTAATTTTAACATGCCCAATCCTTTGAAGAGAGGTGCCTGGCAGTGACTTAAACCCCTCTGTCTCCAAGAACACGTGTATTAGGAGTCAGGAAAAATAGCGGTGGGGTCTTGGCCAATAGCTTTTGAAAATTTGCCTAAGGCCTCCTTCACATATCCATGTTTCCAGTACATATGGCATCCGTTTTTTTTGGAGTTTTGTTCATGAAAGCCACACGCACCCATTATAATCTATGGGGCCATGTCCTGTTCTTTTCATCAGCACAGATCAACGCAAGTCTATGGGTCCGTTAAAAACGTACAGCACATGGATATCATCAGTGTGCCATCCGTGTGCGGTACGTTTAACATTGAAAGTAAAGTAGAAGCTTTGTAATACCTTTTTCTTTAGCCATACTGGAAAACTATGGATGGCACACAGGTGGCACACTGATGGCATCAGTACCCGTGTAACACGTATGCACATACATTGGTGGCTGGATGAATGGGAGTGATTATTCTTTTTAATAAGGAATGCTAAAATTTCACGGCCTTCATTAGCTCTCTGAAGAAGTCAATTATTCACCAATTTTCAAAATTCATGTAATTTACACAATTGTGACTCATTAATAGGAGGAGTTTGTAAAACGTCATGGGTTTCCTAACAAGGTTAATGGCATCTTTACTCTATTAGAAGAAATTAAAAAAAAAAAAGTAATAAAAAAAAAAAAACAATCACTAATTTGTAAAAAAAAAATATCTCTATTGTTGGTACGAAGAAGATGCAGACATCAAGCAATTTGGTTGAATATTAGTGGCGCTGCAAATGTGGTTGACAGATGACAATGCCAGATCTACTTACTTTTGTGTAGAACCCGTCTACACCAGTCACACATTGATGGACGGGCTGGTGTCTAGGGTGTAACACTGGATTTTAGGTGGACAGGTAAATTTTAATATTAATACAGTAAGATAGTACAGAGGAAACTGAATCTGAACATGACATATAACTGGGAGGAACTATGTCTTAACCTGACAGTTTTTCTCTTTAAAAAGGAAGTTATTGCCTTATGGTGCCCAGGCTTACACACATGAGAAAAGTTGGCCAAACCTGTGGCTGGACCAGTGGCTCTCTCTTAGTTGTATGGGAGTGTTCCAAGTCTTCTATGATACATTGGATATACCCAATCCTATTATTTTACAAGGAAAGTAACACCAGCAGTCTTGCAGGAACTATATTTTACACTACCAGTTTTTCTCTTTAGGAAGGATGCTTACAGCTTTTGCCTTATGGTGCCCTTACACATATGAGAGAAGTTGGCCAAACCTGTGGCTGGACCAGTGGCTGTTTCTCTTAGTTGTTTGGGAGTGTTCCAACTCTTCTATGATGGATTTAATATACCCAATCCTATGATTTTACAGAGAAAGTGACACCACAAGTCTTGCAGGAACTATGTCTTACACTGAAAGTTTTTCTCTTACAGCTTTTGCTTTATGGTGCCCTTACACATACAAGCAAAGTTGGCCAAACCTGTGGTTGACCATCTTAGTTCTATGAGGGAGTTCCAAATCTTCTAAGATGGATTCGACATACCCAATACATTGTACTGACCGAGAAAAAGAAATCATAAGAGGAGTCTGACAGCATCTTATACCCTCTCTTGTAAAAAAAAATAAAAAATAAAAATGCATCCTTTCTGAAACCTAGCATACATGAATAGGGGAGGTAAGGGAGAAAAAAAAACTAGTAATCAAACAAGCATTAGGCTGCCTTTTATATGACAGATGTAACTTTGACAGACATACTGGTATGGGAGTAAAGGCTTATTCTACAACAAAAGATGGAACTTAGCATAAAACACCCATTTGCATTAACAATAGGAAGAACCACACCAAACTGAATTGATGCATCAGATGGCCTATTCTACTGAAGATCCAGGATGCAATAATATCGCTGTTATTGCTCATGTGTTAGGGGATATGAGAAAGCTGAATTAAAATAACTTGCCAATTTGAAAATTAATGCCATTTTGCTTAGCTGCTCTGTGTTCCATTACCGATAAAACACTTAAAGATGCAATTCATGCAGACATAAAGTACTAATGGGTACTTGTTAACATGTTTATAATGCTAATATTTTTCTCTTGTTCAGATGGTTCTTTTTTTCTCTATATTAAAGGTAGTGGAACACTAATCTGATCATGAAGACTTAAAGAGCTTCAATCTGCATAACTGTACTATTAATGACAGCCATTTTCATCTGCTGCAGCATTTCATATAAATAGTCATCATTCAGAACACCTAGTCTCCGAGCCGTGATAGACAACACGCGTAGACGTAATCACAATTTTGCTCATTTTTCTTCGTGTAGCTTAACTTGTAAATACCTTTTATCTTTAGGAGCTATAATTAATATCTCCAGCATATGTTATCTGGAAAATATTGTCTAGACATAAGCTACATTTATCAGAAATTTGTCAGGGTGAACATATGAACCCTACCAGGGCTAGTGACTGGCTAAGCAGGCTTAGTGAAAAACTCCAACATTGGGTGGAGGTTAAGGTATTGTATATGTAAAAACACAACTATTAGTTCATTAAATCATATATCTGGTTATAAAAATATGCAAAAATCTGAAAAAAAAAAAAATATGGGGGAAGTGATCACAAGCTCCTATGACGGGACAGCGTCAATGCAGAAAGAAGGACAGACGTTCGAGGAACCGGGCAGCTTAGAAACAAGAGCTGCGGGGAATTGGTGAAGTGAATATTGTTTTATAGTAATCCCTATAAAAGCTATTGTCCTTCTAAGCTGCCATCTGATTCGACTAGTAACAGAGAGTCCAACAAAAAGTCAACTCCAGATATTTTTTGTGTTGATTTTACATACGAAATTCGGTATACTTATAGGAAATTCGGTATACTTATATGCTCCGTGTGCACAAGGCCTTCCAACTAGAGATGAGCGAACCTTAGGTTCGATGTTCGGAGTTCGAGTTTAGAAACCGACTTCCAAAAAAAAACAACAGTTTGGGTTCAAAGTTTGAGTGACTTATGAGTGCAAACCACTCAAGCAAGCCGCGCTCTGCTTGGGTATGAGTGATGCTCAGCCCTTTGTGAGCCACTTGCAGTGTTTGAAAGGTGCTCACTTGGGATAAAATCAGCGTGATCAGATGCAGTGTGAACACAAAAAAAAAATACTTGAAAAATTCCGCCCACCCTCCCCGGGAAGTGTTCTGCTTATGGCTGGCAGCATGTGGGTGGAGACACGAAATGCCCAATTACTGACTTAGATAGAGGTTTGGATCAAGTCGGGGTCAAAACTAAATTTTCTTACCGGTCGAAAGTGCCTGGCGAACCAAACTTCTAAAGGTTCGCTTATCTCTACTTCCAACTAGAGATTAGCAAAATGATTCCCGGGACTCTGATCCAGTGCCATCATCGTTAATATCCTTGGCCAGCACTCTAATACCGGTAGCCTGGTTATCTCTAACATTTACAAGGTATCTGGTATGTAATGAGGTCGAAAAGTGGCTCATGTCATGTCACCATGTCACTAGGATTCATGGATCATGATATCTTGGGGACGTTGGAGATGCCAGAGAGACCGAGAATGCCAACGCTGAAGTGCCGGCTGAGGACGCTCACAAGATTCTAGTCCAGCTGCCATAGAGAACCAAACATAGAGGTCCAGAATTATGCAAATGTTCCTCCACCCCCCACAGATTGCAACAACTGATTCAGCACTTAAAATGCAGCATGTTTATTATTCTTCATTGATATTGTTTCATGGCATACAAATGGGGGATAGAATATGCCATACCCATGCATTGTGAAAAAAACCATCAGATTCTGTGGGGATTTATGTGCTGGATCTGAACCTCAAAAATATAAAAAAAGTAGATCGGCACAACCATATGGATTTATATCCTTTGTGTAATAAGTGAAAACCTAGGAGTCAACCCTAATTTTTTTTTATTGTGTTTAACAGTATTTATTCTACTTATTTTATTTAGCGGGAAATATGTTTAACATTGGGTCCATATTCAACTGTTCCAGTCAAAGTTTTGCCGCTGAAAGTTCTTCTATAACAATATACGGTCCATTTTCTATGGAAAACTGCACAGATAAGAATATCACAATGATGCAATTATTTGAATTTAAACAATTATCGGGTTACTTCACGGTTAAATCCGCTTCTGACCTAAGCTTAGTTGCTTGCAATGCTGGTACATAACACTGTATTACATGACAGCGTTCTGCAGCAAAGATCACAAGACTGATTTAGTTTTAATTAAATTCGACAAGTATAATTAAAGTCTTTACACAAATCCATGTAGGTTTGTAGCCCACTAAATAAATAATACATTGAACTAGAGAGATTGCATTGAATACCCATGCAATTTCCTTCCATTTAGTATGATTTGGTGGAGTACTGCACCGCTGCTCCCAACTTTGGAGCTTTAGTCCGTGTGTAATTAGCACATAAAAATTATTTCTCAGAAAACTTTGTTGGGCAAATATAATAGAACGGATACAATGTTACACTGAATAACTATGCTATAATATGAAAACAACACAATAGGAATTTATAACAATACTAGAGTAGCTTGCATCAATTGTCTAAAATATATGCAGCACTAACGTACTGTTAACATAAGCGTCTTAGTTTTTTTGGTGAAAAAAAAAACACAAGACTTTGCCAAATCAGACAGGACCAAAGACAAATAACAGGGTCCATTATACGAATGAGCAAAATATCACTCCGTGCCATGTCACACGACCACGGGAGGTAATAACAGAACAATGGCCCCGTTTCATCAAGAGATTAGGCCAGAATTATGGCATAAATCACTTTGACAAATCAAAATTTTTTGGGCAATGCAAAGTTCCTAAAAAAATGTTGCAACTTTTGGTGTTCTCACCAGTTTTGGCCAGTTCCGTGGCAATGGGGGCATGACGCCACAGCTAGTCTAATTCATGGCGAGCTGTGGCATTTCTTATCCAAGAAATCTTATTCCAGTCCCTGGATTCATTAAGAGGTTTCTTACGCTTAAAGGGAACCTGTCACCACTTTTTTGGCCCTATAAGCTGCGGCCACCACCACCGGGCTCTTACAGTATATACAGCATTCTAACATGCCTTATATAAGAGCCTAGGTTCAGGGTAGATCAAAGTGCGCCTGCACAGGACCTCAATGCCGGCGCGTGTGTATGACGTAGACGTGTCATGCACCGTGGCTTCAGAATAAGGAAGACCAAGATGGCCGTAAGGGGAGGCGCCGGTCCCAGAGAACGGCGCCTCCCATCCGACCATTGTGCACCGGAGTGACTTTCTAGGTGAGTATTATAAAGTGTTTTTTATGTTATACCCAGCGGCCTGGGCTCTCATATACAACATGTTAGAATGCTATATATAAGAGCCCACTGGTGGTGGCCGCAGCTTATAGGCCAAAAAACTGGTGACAGGTTCCCTTTAAAGGGGTTGTCCAATACTAGGACAACTCCTTCTGATTCCACTTGTTTCCCCCAGTTAAAGTAAAAGACCCTATACTCACCTCCCATTTTTGTGCTGTTCCAGCGCTGTCGGTAACCGCAGTTCGGGGCTGACATGACATCACGGGAGCCCCAATCACCGCCGGCTTCTTTCCTCGCCATTGGATGTAATGAGTTAATCAACAGGAAGTGACGCTGCAGCTGCCACTCACTTCCTGTTGATTGCTGATTTGGTCTGAAGGCAGGGAGAGAGAAATCAGTGGTGATTGGACGCTGCGGTCCCATGATGTCACAATGTCACGTGAGCCCCAAACCGTGGTTATCGACAGCGCTGAAATGGAGCCAGAACAGGAGGTGAGTACAGAGTCTTTTATTTTAACTGGGGGAAACAAGTGAAATCAGAAGGGGTTATCCCAGTAGAGGACAACCCCTTTAATGAATCAGTTGTGTCAGATTCTAACATGTCCCCTCATCAAGACCGGCGTGAACATCACTGGTTTTGAGGAAGCAGGGCCATATTTTTGCACTCTTACAGCATTCAGGAATGGTGTGACTGAGAGAGGGAAGTCTACATTTATTTTATGCTGCACTCTAGAGCCATTAGTAAGTATTAATACTGATATTGGAGAACTCCTTTAAAGGGCAACTCTAACCAAACCTGGGAACTTATCACTAAGAGAGCAGGGTCATATAACCAAAGTATGTACAAAACACTGACTGATTGGAGGACATGAGGTGACATACATATGACTGAAAGTTAGGAGATGGTATCTTAAAGGTGGAGGCATTTCCATTCTAAAAAAATGAGAGATATATAAAGTAAACAAGGCTTAAGACAAATTAAACAATGCAGGACATATAAGAACATATAGTTATTTCATCATAATAAAGTTTGGATAATGTAGAAAGGGTAGATCCACTTAAAGGGAATCTGTCACCAGGTTTATGTTGCCCCATCTGAGAGAAGCATAACGTAGAGACAGACCCTGATTCCAGTGATGTGTCACTTACTGAGCTGTTTGCTGTCATTTCGATAAAATCAATGTTTTCTCTGCTGCAGATCTAGCATTTATACAGAGCTCATGAATGTGCTGGACTACCTGGCAGTAAGGTAAATAGTCCTCTAATGATAACATCACTATATAATCAACAGTATATTATCAAAATTAAACTAAGCAGCCCAGTAAGGGGCAAATCGATGGAATCAGGGTCTCTGCCCCTACATTTTAGTGCTTTGAGATTAAGTGGCAAAAACCTGGTGACAGATTCCCTTTAAGGTTTTCTTACAAACTTGTTGGCTAGCAGTCTATATCCAGCAGCATACGCACATCTTATCATTTTACTTTATTATGACTTCATTAAAATTTAGCCCAGAATCATCTAGAAATAACTATCAGGCACTAATGAGACAGTAATGTCTGTGAGAAGCAAAATGGGAAAATTAAAACATGTCCAGACCTTTCCATTAGATTCTGCCAAAAATGTGACAAGATCCCTTCAGGTAAAGACGGGTGTGTTCTCCATCTCTCACACAAAAATGCACTGATTTATTCAGAAATCATCTGCTTGTTATAGCTATCTGATATATTATACTTCTAATAATTCTACACATGTGTTCAATATATCTTTAATGTAATCTTCACATTCTTAAAGCACCACTACAGTATTTGTTTTTTTTATTGCACTGTTGTAGTGCTGCTTTACATCTAAGGGTACCGTCTCACTAAACGACGCACCAGCGATTCCGACCACGATACGACCTGGTCAGGATCGCTGGTGCGTCGCTACATAGTCGCTGGTGAGATGTCAATCAGGCAGATCTCACCAGCGACCAGCCACCGGCGACTCTGTGCTTGGTAACCAGGGTAAATATCGGGTAACTAAGCAAAGCGCTTTGCTTAGTTACCCAATATTTACCCAGGCTGTGTGCAGGGAGCCAGCGCTAAGCGGTGTACGCTGGAAACCAGTGTAAATATCGGGTAACTAAGCAAAGCGCTTTGCTTGGTTACCTGATATTTACCCTGGTTACCAGCGTACACCGCTTAGCGCTGGCTCCCTGCACACATCGGGCTACTAAGCAAAGCGTTTGCTTAGTTACCCGATATTTACCCTGGTAACGTGTGCAGGGAGCCAGCGCTAAGCGGTGTATGCTAGTAACCAGGGTAAATATCGGGTAACCAAGCAAAGCCCTTTGCTTAGTTACCCGATATTTACCCTGGTTACCAGCGTAGGCTGCTTACACAGAGCCGGTGCTCGGTCTCCCGCCGTCAAACATGCCGATGTGTGCTGCACAGCAGGAGACCAATGAGCAAAAAATGAACCAGAACAGTTGGTAACGATCAGCAATTTCACAGCAGGGGCCAGGTCGCTGCTTTGTGTCACACACAGCGAGATCGCTGCAAAACCTGTGACTCAGCAGCGATCTCGCTATGTGAAAAGTACCCCTAACTCCCCTGATCCCTGTCCTACACTCCCCTTCCGGCGGCTTCCTTTTTCTAGCGGTGCTCCAGTCTGCCCTGAAAAATAACTATCTGGCTGCTCCAGTGATTCATGGGGTGCGGCGGAGGTCACTCTTCAATGTATTTCTATGGGAGCCTCGCTCTTGCCTCATTCTGGTCTCCTTCTGGCTCTCATAGAGGTGCATTGAGCGCCTGTGACATAGCTTCTGATTTCTAGCCACTCAGAATCTATGGGCACAATATGTCTCTGCGGCGTTGGTAAGTATGAGACACTGGGCGGGGGGGGGATTTACATTTAAAATGCCACTACGTCAATGAAAACAAAAACCGCTGTAGTGGTACTTTAAGGAAAAACTGTAGTTTAAGGACCTATGTCCATGACCCCATGATTAGTAGGCCTCTTAAGAAAGCTGTATGGAGATTCGACTGTATTGTTGAAACCCCACCTGAGACTCTGCACAAGGTAGGCAGCATGGCACTGTACTAATAGTATGGTGTTACCATGTGCTATTACCAACATAGGAAGGGATCCTACAGACATTGGATTGGGTGTTGGGCTTCACCCGTACGATATTGACGACCTATCCTGAGGGTAATCAATAGGTATTTACTTGACAACATACTGCAAAATCTAGCATACTTTATGGACTGCGTGTTGCCGCTTCAGTCCATATCATAGCCTGGTGGAGCAACAGCGAGTTTAAAAGTCGTCCAGTCCCAAAAACCAACAAAGTGAAAAGAAAATCACTGTGCTACGACGAGATATATTCACAAAGACTAGGGAGCGTGTTATACTCACCACCATCTCCAAATTCAATTTGAAAACACCAGCAGATCTGATGTTTAGAGATGAGAGAGCAGCGCTGTGCTTGGGTATGAGTGTTGCTCTGACCTGTGCGAGCTGTGTGCAGTGTTTGAACGGCTCGCACTGGGGGTAACAACAGCGTCATGAGATGTAGGGTGCGCACACACAAAAAAACATAATGGAGAACCCTGCCCACCGTCCCCTGGAAGTGTTCTGCTTATGGCTGACTGCATTTGGGTGAAAACACGAACTGCCCAATTACTAACTCCCATTGAGGTTCGAATCAAGTCAGGGTCTAACTCAATCTTACCCAGGTTAGATAATTAAGACTCTAAGAACATGGCTGAATGTACCCACCGAGGAAGCCCATGCGAAATGCGCGTCGGGGTTACTGAGGTGCAATTTGCCAACAGGGAACACGATGGGTGAGTGTGTAGACAACTTTTTACGTCATATTGCTTTTTCTATTATTAAATGCTAAATATAGTCTGTGTATGCTCTCCACTTAAGGTGGAAACCCTCCTCCTAGTAATATTGGCATTTTTCTGGCCCCATAGCTAATTTTGTAGTCCGCACTATCCACTTTTTCACTATATCTGTATGTATTTTGTATGTCTGAAACAATGTTTAATAAAGAAAAATATTTTATCTTACTACCTTGATGATTGCATGGCTCCATTTTTCTATAGGTTTATAGCTTGCATGGGAGTCTTTCCCAATCTTATGCGTGATGGTGAATATCTTATTTCCCAGTCTACACTTGTAGTTACTAGGGGAATTCTCTCGGGTTTTCAGATGCGTCTTTTAATGAGTTTCATATACCTGTGAACGCTGCAGTCAATCACTGGCCACAGCAGTGACAAGGTTATGTATGTCACATGACCTCCATAGCCAAATATTCACTGCAGTGGTCACGAGTATGTGCCACAAGTCAATGTAGTTGAAAAAGTGAACAAAGTAGAGCGGTGACCAATGGAACTGAAGTGACTCTGGATTTGACGGGTAAGTAATGGTTAGTTTGTTGTATTATAATATTTCCGGCAGGTGCCATTATTTATTATACCCACAGACAATCCCTTTAAGCAAGGAAGCCATTCTCAGTGACACATTAAATAGGCCTCTGCAGGTCAAGCACTGTCACCTACAGTCCACAATGACTGTTGCTAGGCAACAACCTGTAGACATTCATGGAGTGAGGAGAAGAAAGACGAGCTTTGAAGAAAACAAAGGAGACACATTGAAGGAAACATTTATAATAGGGACATCATATTGTTCCTCAGACCTGCCCTTTAACTAGATGATTATATTGATCTTGATACCTGGTCATAACTTGCTTATTAGGAGGATATATCCTACATATAGACATCTTTGAAGCCAAGACAGCTGTTCTGAATGTCGTCAACCTATGTACATAGCTTGGCTTATGATGGCTGATATATGGCATTATGTAGCGTTGCCTCTAGTCTATACTGCTACACCTTAAGGCTATGTTTTGGAAAAAAAATCCACATGGAAAAAAATGCTTTTTGGAGTGTTTTTGTATTTTTTTTGTTGTGTTTTCCTTTAAACTTTTTATTTTTGGGCCATTTTTATTTTGCTTCAATTAATTCTACCCATATTTTGAGCACTTTTTAGCAGAAATTCTTCAACACTTCTAGAATTGACGTTGCCTCTTTTTCCACCCCTGTGTGCCCAATGCTATCAGGATACTCTGCTCTGTTTATTGCATTTGTGTTCCTTTATTTTCATGAATGCTCCCATTTTTATATGTTGTTGATGAAGATTTGAAAGAATTATATTTTTATCAGGCTCCCCATAGAAGTCTACAGGAAAAAAAGGCAGAATATTAGGCTATGTGCCCACGTTGGCTTTTTAGTGTAATTATTTTCTGCATGTTTTGGCAGGAAAAAAAAAACAGGTGAAAAAACGCAGATTTTTTTATTGCGTTTGCGCTTTTTTCACTAGCGTTTTTTCCCGCTTTTTGTGCTTTTTTCAGTCATTGCGACTGCGGGTGTTCCTGCACTGTATCCCCATGATCACCACTGGGTTTCCGGCTGATGTTAAAGCAGGAACCCGAATTTCACTGCCAGGGGCAGTCCCCGCTCCACTCCCGGCAGTTTAACCCCCTGAATGTGATTGCAGAATTTAGGAGGCAAGGAGAGGGATCACTTACCTCTCACTGGTGATTGGGTCCCTGTAATGCGATCACAGGGAAGCAATTGCTGCCATGGTAACACTGGGTCTTCACCATGATGACCCCGGGTTACTGAGCTACAGAGAGCCTCACACACCATGCTATATGCATAATGGGTGAGGTCAAATGCTGCAATATAATCCCCTTTAGTGATAAAGCATTGCAGGGGATTATAGAAAAGCAGAAAAAAACACACAGAAAGGCTATGTGCGCACGTTGCGTACTGTCCCTGCAGAAATTTCTGCAGCGATTTGAACAGCACGTGCGCTTCAAATCGCTGCAGAAAGAGTCCGTAATGAAAAAAAAAAAGCCGATTCCATGCGCTCTGACTGCAGCCCCTCCCATAGACAGAGCAGGGGCTGCAGGCAAAGCGCACGGAAGAAGTGATATGTCACTTCTTAGAACGCGCGCTTCGGGCAGCAGCCAAAGCGCTGCGCTCTAATACGCCACGTGCGCACATCTCCTGCATAATCTTCATAGATTGTGCTGGGGACGCAGGACGCATGCAGTTACACTGCGGTGCAGATCGCAGCGTAACTGCATGAAAATACGCTACGTGCGCACATAGCCAAACAACTGAATGCTGCTTCTTTTTTACCAACAAAATCTGCAAGGAAAAAAGTAGCAGCATGTCACGATTCTTATAGACTTTGCTAGGATGCTTTTACCTTGCATTTACTGATTAAAATCTGCAAGGAAAAACGCAAAAAAAAGCCATGTGTGCACATAGCCTACACATGAGTAGTCCTGCGTTTCTGCGGTGTGTGTGACTTTTCACAGAATCACATCCACTTTGCTTGGACTTTTACACGCAGTGGATTTCCTACACACAAAAAAAAGCGAAGTGGAAAAAAAAGCAGAATTTCCGCTACGTAGAAATGTGAATTTAGGAGCAGAATCCGTTCCCAAAAAAAAAACAAAACGTGAAATTAGCATAATAAATGTATTGAAATAAAGCACTTGGCTCTTCCCTTTAAATTTCGGACTCCACTGCATTTCAGAGGTGATTTACGTATAACATGCATCATCATGTCAAATGATCTTTGTAGCATGGAGACACAGAAATAACCTGTCCGTCTAAGCAAACATCTATTCTTTCATCAGTTGAGACAAAGCTGCGGTGATGGCAGGACAATGGCTGACATTTTCTGTCCCCGTGGAGAACAGCTTGTCAGGTACCTAATCTGAAAATAGTCACCTGTGCATTGCAAACCTCCAACAAGGAAAAAAAAAAGGGAAAAAAAAAAAAATCAGCTTCCGTCATGGCACCCTGTACTTGTTGGTGCCAGATTACATTTCCACAACAGCTGCTTCTTTTGTCTGCTTTCAGTGAAGCCAAACCAGCCTAAAATTTAATTTAATCTGCTGTAAACCAAAGTGTCAGGCACTTAGGTGGCAGCTAAAAGCGCCACTCTCAGATAACTGACTGACACTTGCTAATAATAGGTTTGTGCATTTTGGACATTTTACTCGCCCTAAGTTGAGTATGGGAACGGTTCGGTGCGGCCAGTCTCAGCTTCTTAACCAGCCGGTATAGCAATAAGGCCGGGCCCACCCGGGCTTTTGTGTGATTAGCTTTAGCCGCACTAATACCACCAGTGACCTCTCTTTTAAGCCAGGAGGCAACAAAAGTCTTGGCTTTTGTTAAGTGGAAAACTAAATGCCACCTTGCTCCAGCCTTGAAATCATAGCTTTTATCTTTCACATGCTCCGAAGCAGACCCCTTTATTGTACATTTTTAACCCTTTTCTCTGTCACTTGGGAAAAGACTTCTCCATGGACAAATTACACGAGTATTATGTTGCAGGTCGACTTTTAGCAAGTGCATAAACCACAAAAATCAGACGTGCGCTGGCATGAAAACGCCTGACGACTGTCAATGCAAGAACAGGTTAGAGAAAAATACAGGAAAAATACATTTTGTTGCTAGGAAATTAAGTGGCACCTGATATCTTTAAGGGTTTGTCCACAACTTCTTCTCAATTGCAATATTGCCAAGTATAAAAGAAGAACAGCCTATACTCACCTCTGGTGCTGGCACGTTTCCAGAAATGCCGGCGCTGGGGGTCCAGGGCTCACGTGACATTGTTATATCACTTGAGCCACTGGTGGATGCCAACAGAAAAGGGTCCCTATGCAAGGACAATATAAGTGCCCTTTTGCAGCTAAAGAGCTCAGAAAAATGCACAATTGAACCTACTTTGGTGGTAGAAATGGGCCCCCCAACCTCTTGGGCCCTAGCGAAAAACACATGAAAAATACATATTGTTGCTAGAAAATTAAGTTGCACCTCATATCTTTAAGGGTTTGTCCACAACTTCTTCTCAATTGCTATATTGCCCAGTATAAAAGAAGAACAGCCTATACTCACCTCTGGTGCCGGCACATTTCCAGGACTCACGCGACATTGTTATACCACTTGAGCCCCTGACAGACACAGACAAAAAAGGGCCCCTGTGCAAGAACAATATATTGGCCCTTTGCACCTAAAGAGCTCATAAAAATGCACAATTTAACCTGTTTAGGAGGTAAAAATAGACCCCCTCACCTCTTGGGCCCCAGGTTGCACCAATGATATGCCCACCCTGACTTGAGCCCTGCAGCCCCTCATGGGCTGACTACAATTCAAGAGAGATCACAGCTGCAGCAGCTCTTACTACTTCCAGATGTCCCGTTTCGACCAGAACAAGTGACAGTGAAGCGGGCCATTAGTTGCCACTGATTGGCTGCATGGCTCACGTGGCATAACAATGTCACGTCAGCCTCGGAGACCCAGCATTGCTGGAAAGGCGCTGCCACCGGAGGGGAGTATAGGCTGTTTTTTTTCTTTTACACTGGAGAAAATAATAATTGGGGGGAATATAATAATTAAAAGGGAATAGACAACACCTTTAAGGTTATGAGGTCTTCTATTCACCGACACTGTGTAAATATAAAATAATAACTGTGGAGGCCTCTAGTCACAAACAAGATACTGTGAAATTACACAATTGCACATGCCATGCACCACAGTGCTCCAACATGCAGTACTGGAACCCATAGAGTTATAGAAATCAGGAAAACACACATATATATATATATATATATATATATATATATATTAATATATATATACTGTATATATAGAGTTATATATATCGATATATACACACGCACTGCAGACTCCTTGCTTAGCTTGCCTAGGACACGGAGAGGTTAAAGAAAAATGTAACTAAACAAATAGACAAATCCTTACATAACCCCTGCCAACTATTCACTACCTGCTCCCATTATCAGTGTTTTCTATTAACCTTCTAATATTTTTCGGTGTCAAAATACAGATGACTACCATCTTCAAAGAAAAGAAAAATAGAATAAAATAAAAAATGATCAATAGCATGTGTTGGTATACTGCATAACATTGCACAATTTTGTCAATTTTAGCCGACTGATATGTATGGGGAGCCTCGCGAGCCTTCACTGACTCTCACCTGATAAGACGATAGCTGGAAAGAAGTATTAAATAATAACTGTCATTTTAATATTTTTCATAAATCAATAGTAAATGTGAAAATAAGAAACTTGTAATATACAGTATATCATAAAAGTGAGTACACCCCTCACATTTTTTGTAAATATTTTGTATCTTTTCATGGGACAACACTGAAGATATGACATTAAGATACAATGTGGAGTAGTCAGTGTACAGCTTGTATAACAGTGCAAATTTGGTGTCCTCTAAATAACTCAACACATAGCCATTAATGTCTAAACCGCTGGCAATAAAAGTACACCCCTAAGACACATGTGAATGTCCATCCTCCTGCTGCCAGGACAAGCCGCACAGGACCCACGGGAGTGCGCACTCTTCTTCTCTTAAAGGGACACTGCACCTATTTCTGGAAGTGCCTGTCAGCACTAGGTACTTAAGGCACCCTCCCACTAGGGGAGGTGCCTGAGCAACATGGTAAGTTAGTTAGTGCATGTCCATCTAGCTACCTAGTTGTCAGGTGCCATTGCCACCTGTCTGTTACCTGTACCTGTGTCCACCCTACCCGCACCTGTCACCTTCTCCCAGCCATTCCTTATGTACCCGCCTGCTTCTGCTGTCCTGTCTGCCTTAGCTGTCTTGGCTGCACTTGTCAATACTAGAATCTCTGCCTGTCTGTCTAGTGATCCTGTCTGCCTCAGCTGTCCTGGCTGCACCTGTCAGCACCTGAGACTCTACCTGTCTTTATCTGAGTCCGTCCCTGTCCTGGGGGTCAGCTGTGACAGTCCCAGACACTGCCCTGGGAGTGGTACCTGGCGTCTACCCAGTAGGCACTTAGTCAAGCTCCTCCCAGTAACGCATGGTAAGCCTGTGTCCCCCCTGTCGTCCAGCGGATCCACTCCCGCTTGTTGCCTTATCACCATCAGCGAGTGTAACACTCCTATCTCCATAGTGTGAAAACCTGTCCTAATTGAATACTGGTTTTATCTATGAATTGAGAGTGAAAGATCAGTGCAGAAGGTGGAAGAAATTAGTTTATCTGATGAGATATATTACAAAGTTAATTAATTGTATGTGTAATATTAATTTATGACATAAAAATTAAAATGACGGTTGCTCTTTAAATGATAGAGCCCAATCCTTTGGATCCCATGATAAATAACTCTAAAGATGTCCGGTTTACTCCTCATTGAGAACATATGTATGCTCGGCTAAACTAAGCTTCTATTTGTCTTTGACCGGCAGGAGGAGTAGAATTTTTGTGAATATACAGATTATCTGCAAATGTATTATCTCCACTTTGGAAAATTTGGGAAGTTTACCTTCTGCCATTAAAAGCCTATTTCAGTCATTAACTGTAACGGCATGATACTAAAAGATTGAAATTCAGATTACACACTGATTTTAACAATGAAGGGGCAGCACCAGTTTCTCGCAGAGTCCTCTTCACATATTTTCCTAAACTACAGCTCTCCTGGCTATTTCACTGCAGCACAGCCCCAGCACAACCAGCGCTGCGGTCTGTTCATTATCAGGAGTGGTGGGTAGCGTTATGCCTTAAAGGGAACCTGTCACATTCTCAATGCAGTCTTATCTGTGGACATCATGGCATAATGAAGGAAAAGCTGAGCACAATGATATACGGGTTTGTTGAAAAAGATTCAATATAACTTGTAATTCAGTCATTGATATCCTTGGTGTTTGCATGCATATGAGTCCAGTGGGCGGTCCTACTCAGTGACTGACAGCTATCTCTGCAGGAACAGTCATTCAGAGAAGACTGTTAATCATGCGCGATTTTCCATTTTCGCTTTCCTTTTTTCCTCTCCTTCTGCCGAGATCCATAACTTTTTTTTTTTCTGTTAGTATTGCCATATGAGGGCTTATTTTTTTGCAGGCCATGTTGTACTTTTGAATGACACCATTTATTTTACCATATAGTGTAATGCAAAACAGGATAAAAAATCCAAGTGTGGAGAAATAGTGGAAAAAAGTGAATTCCACAATGGTCTGGGTTTTTTTTTATTCACCTTGAGTGCTGAAAAAAAAATCAGAAGTTTGTCCAAAAACAAATTGCAGTTTTGTCACCATTTTCCAAGACCCGTAGTGTTCTCTTTTTTGTGGATCTGGGGTTCAGTGATGACTTGTTTTTGTGTCTAGAGCTGGCATTTTTTTAATTATACCATTTTTGGAAAGATGTGATGTTTTGTCGCCTGTTATTGCATTTTAATGCAATGCTGCGGTGACCAAAACACATATTTTTTGCCATTTGGAATTTTTTCTCGCTACATTGTGTACCGATCAGATTAATTGATTTTATATTTTGATAGATTGGTTATTTCTGAACACAGCGATACAAAATATGTCGGGGGTTTTTCATTTTTTTGTTTTCCTATGAGCACCAGCGCTTTGCCAGCTCTCACTGGAAGTGAGTCGTGACAGCATCAGGGTCCATCATCTGACCGCACTATCATGGTAACACATTGGTGCCCCGTAATCGTGTCATGGTGCCATTGATGGCGTCAGTGTACAGTGTGATTTCCACAGCGGCCCTTTAAATTACGCTATCAGAGTTTGACAGCGCGATCTAAGGGGTTAACAGGCATGGGTGAATCTCTGATCCACCCGCGCCTGTTAGCCGCACATGTCTGCTGATCAGATCAGCAGGTATGTGCGAAGATCACGGCGTGCTCGCCACGGGATGTGGAGGTAGGCGACCAAGGACTTACTAGTACATCCTTGGTTGTAAAGAGGTTAATAAATAAAATACAAGGTTTACTTAAGCATTTCTCACAAAAGCATTTATTAGTCTGATCAACTCCTCCTGCCTGCAGATCAGATACCATTTTTAGCATAACAGGTTTCTTTTAATCTTAAAAGGCTGACACAGATCACTACACGCCTCGATGGTTCCATAAAGTAAGAATTTTTTCAATAATTGAACCTGGTCTTTAAAATTCTCAGTTTTTGCTTCAAAAATTGGAAATAATCAAAGACAGACTGGTTTCTAGGGCTGAGCTGTCTGACAATGCAGTGTGTCCATAGCAATTAGATTGTTTTAGTTAAGCTCAATGATTTGGTTGGGGAAAATAAGAAAGGAAAAAGCAATGTGGCAGCTTTAATGCCACCCTCATCTCTGGTTGTATAATTTTTTTTAATATTTTCGGGGGGGGGGGGGGGGGGGGGGGTGTTATGATTGCCATCACATACATGGAAATTTAGAGTTGTATATTTTACTATTAAGCTGTATTTAGACCCGAGATTAGGGGTTTACATTGGAGTATTGGGGGTGTAAACAAATATTAGAATGATTTTAGATTGGATTCCCCAAAAATCGCCCCCCTGTAATGTGCAGCGCTGTATAAAAGAGGAAGGGAATCCGCCCATGGACGGCGTGTCTGAGATGTACAGCTGACTGAACGTGTCAGTTATGTTCCAAATGGGTTTTTGCAGGTCAAGGTTCTGTAGGCAGCAAGAGCACACACTATTTTTAGACAGGATAAGGTCATCAGGCCTATAGAGACAGCGAGGTCGACAGCAAAACTTATTGATCAGTCTCTGGAACCGGTACTCTGGAGACTTGTAGATTGAAACAAAAATTGCCCAGCCGTTTCCACAGTAGACGCTCCAGCTAAAAGCTTGAAGGTCTAAAGATCTTTTAGGAAATAAAATGATTAGTAAGGAGTAACAGTGTGGGGAGCAGACAAGTTCATTTAAGCAGATAAAAGGGGAGAAGGTCACCGGAGAGGAAATCCAACCGAAACAATATTCCCCGAGCACAAGTATGGCACAGGAAAATGCACATGTAACATTACTACAGATATGGAGGGAAATAAGGACGCCTGTCATATTGGCTTCAGATTAAATAATGATATTAGATATTTTAGTAACTGAAATACAACCTGCTATTTTACAATATGAAGTTTTATTTCAGTCATTCTCATCTATAACAATTTAATGGAAACATGTCAGCAGGATTTTGCTATGTAATCTGAGGACAGCAAAGGTTAAAGGTTAAAAAAACAAAAATTAACTATGCCTCTCTTACCAGGCTGTGTGCTGTCCTTTACTTAAACTAAAGGCTTTATCACTTAGTGATTATCATTGCTAGGGCTAACTGGCTGGTACGATCCCTCCTGTGATTGACACCTCACTGTCAATGTACAATGTCTATTGAGAGTCTGGTGTGGGTGGGCACAACTTTCAGCTCTGCGGCTTTGCTAAAACCCCTGATTATATCAGAGCAGCTGCAGCCAGTAAGTGATGCACTGTTGGATTCAGGATCTCTTTGCCTACATCATGCTGCTCTCAGATGAGGTGTTGCTACTATATAAGATATTACCACCGGGGCCATCAAAAAATATTTTTCTAATATAAGCTTCTCAGATGAGGTAGCAAAAACCTGCTGACAGATTCCTTTAATATTTCTGAGTAACATATTCTTACTGATATACTTGTGGAACTGGCCTAAGTATAACATTCTGGAGAACTAAGCTGAGCTGAACACCCTGATATATTGCTATGAGGCTGTGGAGTTGGGGTCAGGAGAGCCTCAGCGGGTTAGGACGGTGTAGTCGGACCGTGGGTGACTGTCAACGACGTGTGAAACTGGTCTTTGATGAATTAGGATGGATTTACTCTTACCAAGTGCTCGCTGATTATTTATATTGTACATATATACTTTTATATTGTATATACTATATATGTATATATATATTATATACTAAAAATATACATATACATTTAGAATATATATATATATATATATATATATATATATATACGCACACAGTCATGGCCAAAAGTGTTAGCACCATTGAAATTGTTCCAGAAAGTGAAGAATTTCTCCAAGAAAACTATTGCACTTACACATTTACTTCCTTTGTGTGTCTTGAACCAAGATAAAAAACAGCATCTTGGACATAATTGCATGCTAAACTCCAAAAAAGGGCTGGTCAAAGTTGTTGGCACCCTCACCCTAATATTTGGTGGGACGCCCTTTGGAATAAATAACTGCTATCAATCGCTTCCTATAACCATCTATAAGCTGCTTAGGCCGGTTTCACACATCCGGCTTTTTGCCGTTTTGCCGGATGCGGCGCTCTCCCGTACAGTTCATACAGTACAATGACAGCGCTGTAACTTCCGGGTCACATGCGCCGGTCACATGACAGCATGTGACTGGCGCTTGTTGCGCTGTCATTGTACTGTATGAACTGTACGGGAGAGCGCCGCATCCGGCAAAACGTCAAAAAGCCGGATGTGTGAAACCGGCCTTACACCTCTCAGCTGGAATTCTGGACCACTCTTCTTTTGTACATTG